>NC_052135.2:53273719-53580944 GCF_016086655.4 Lepeophtheirus salmonis
TTGAGTGGCATTAATTTCTTGGTTGATTCAGGAGCTCAAGTGTCAGCGCTACCTATAAGCCAAATTAAGACTCCCAATTATAGTGAATTACCCCAAGCTCCTTCATTGATAGGTTTTGGAGGAAACAAAGTGAAAAACTATGGGAAAATAAATCAGACAATTGATATATTTGGTAACAATAAAACTGTTTGATCATTTTATGTAGCAAACACACAAAAAGCCATTCTTGGCTCTGATTTTTTGGCGCATTTTGGATATTCCATCAACATGAAGAAGAAAAATCTAATGGTCAACCATCTAAACCTTTCGGGAAACGACAGAACCCATGTTTCATTTTTCAAAAGAAATTCCCAAGTGTTTTCATCGAAAAAAATGACTTTAAGTCATTGGGTGAGGTAAAACATAAAGTCTTACACTCTACTGTTACCACAGGAATGACATGCTTAGGAAGAACAAGACGAGTTAATTGCAAAAAGTCAATATTTTTAAAGGATGAAGTGATGAAACTTCAAAGTTTCGGAAGAATTCGGCCCCCAAACTCAACATTTTCCTCACCCATCCACATAGTTCAAAAATCCAATGGAGGGTTTAAGCTATGTGGAGACCCTTGTGCTCTGAACAACATGTCAAAACTGTATCGTTGTCATCTTCCTAACTTGAGTGATTTTTCCTCCGATTTGTCTCCTGCCAAAATTTTCTCTAAGCTAGGTATTTCTAGAGCATATCACCAAATCACCATGGTGCACGATTCCATTTACAAAACTGCAATAATTACACCAGTATACGAATACGTACGAATCCCTTTTGGTCTTAAAAACTCCGCCCAGATATTTCAACGATTCATTGACAGTGTACTAGGCAATATTGCAGGAGCATTTGTCTTTTTAGATTATATCCTTGTAACTATAAAGGTATTGAAACACATCACCAACGTTTGGATATCCAATTCCGTAAATTATAAGACAATAACCTGGTCCTCTCCACGGAGAAGTGTGAGTTTTTTATTAAGGAAATTGAAGTTTTAGGCCATGTTATTTCAGAAAAAGGCCTTCTACCTAACCCGGATCGTATTAAGACACTTCAAAATAGTTTGGTCCCTACAACTGTAAGTCTTTATAAAAGTTCTTAGGATTAGTACAATATTACTCTAGATTCAGTAGAAATCTTGCAACGTATATTCGGCTGTATGAATTACTAAAAAAGACATCGATTTCAAATGGACTGAAATTCATACAGAAGCTTTCAATAAGGTAAAATCATCACTCTCCGAAAAATCACTCCTATTTTTAGAGATCCCAAATGAAATCTTGCTCTCACTATGGACGGTTCTAATATTGGCATGGGGGCCGTATTGGAGCAGTTCAAACCAGAAAAAGGCTAGGACCCCATAGCATTTTGGTCAAAAGCTTTTTCATAGACTCAATGTAAATACTCTACATTTGATAAAGAGCTCACTGCAGTTCAAAAAGCAATTAAACATTTTCAGTGGGTGGTTGAAGGATATCCTTTCACAGTTTATACTAACCATAAACCGCTAACAACAGCCCTATTTGTCAAGATTCCATGATGGACTCCAGGACGAGCACGAGCATTTTCATTTATCTCTAAATTTACCTCTGACATGCGACACAATGAAGGGAAATGTAACGTCTCTGAAGACTTCCTATCCAGAAAAGTATTTAGCATTTACGTAGAATATCATCTCTGCAAAAGAATAGTAGAGCATCAATCTATACGTCATTTCCTTTCCCATTTTACAAATCAGTCAAGTCAAATCTTTTGGGAAATATGAAATTTTAGACTTTGTCCGTTGGAATAGATTTAAAATTGCATTAGGGAATGATTTTGCTCTCAAAAAAGAAATTTTTGTCAAACCTTCAAACCCCCACAATCATCCTTAAGACCAGACGCTGAATTTTCCCTTCCGATGGTCGCTTCACCAATGTTCTTGTCGATATTGTTGCCCCATTTCAAGGTGTGAATGACTATTTACACATCCTCACAGTCATGGAGATATATACCAGATGGTCAGAGGCATACCCCATAAAAGGTACCACGGAGAATGAGATCTCGAAGGTTTTCAGGGTAGGCTGGATCACTCGAAACGGCGTTCCCACAACGATAGTCTCAGATCAAGGCACCCAGTTTACGGGGAATGTCAGAGATAAAAACATTAGAGGTATTAGGAACCAAATATAAATTAACAACTTCCTATAATTCCCAATGAAACGGTTTCATCTAAAGTTTCTGTGGATCTCTTAAGACTACCCTTTGTGCCAGATTGCTCAACGATTCAGACAATTGGGTATAGGCTCTTCCTCTAATCATGCTGGATCTACGGAACACCACCTTCGAAGGATCACATTTCTCCCCAGCAATGTCCGTCTTTGGTCAAGCCACTCGACTCCCTGAAAGAATTTTCGAAGAAACTCAAAAGGAATACACTGAATCCTTCTTCAGAGCAATGGACACCATCTCCCAGCGTATGCCTCATAAATAAATAGAAGAGAATTGGATCCGACTGGATTGTCTGAAGCGGAATATGTCTATTTGAAAGACAAACCAATAAGAGCACCTTCATCCACCTACTTACCTGTGGCCCGATAGGCTGATGAAACGCTTCACGACTACTTCTTAGATTTTTGATCCAACATAGATAACGTGTCAAAAGATCGTTTGAAGCCAGCATTTCAATGGGAGAGTTTTCTTCCGAGAGGAACGAGGTCTATTAACTATACATCGTAGTTCCTTCTTCCAAAATTATAATTATAAACTGCTTGTTGTTTGTTTCTAACGATGCCGCTCTGTTTTGTTATATGTTTCTTCTAGGAGTAAAATTAGAAACGAGAGATGGGCGTTAGTTGCTGATTTTTTGTAATGACGCCTCTCTGTTTTATTTTGTTTCTAGTTAGAGGATGTTCCGATCAAATATTAATCTGATTACTACCTTAAACATTTGTGGTCTGGTACAATGATGAAATATGATTGTTATAACTTATGATAAAATGTTATGTAGATTTTTTGTTTGAATTACGGTAAGCATCCTCTTGGGAGGGAGAGGGGCTATGTAGCGAGTCAATCCTACAAGATAGACTCAATAGGTTTATATAACGTATATATGATGGGATTAGAATAAACAAAATTTTAGTATAAACTGAGATAGAGAACATCTGGCCTTCATATTCATCCTTTCCTCTTCTTCTTCTCTTGCTCCTCCAGTACTCGCCCTTAATCATTCCTTTTTTTTAATAAATGAATGGGAGGAGAAATACAAATTAAGGTCAAAAATGCAAATAAAGGTCGAAAATGCAAATAAATCTTATTTTCATAATTTAGACATAAGTTGTAATATCTAACGCGTGAAAGACGGAAAGGAACGATGGATTTGTTGCAGAGTTATAAGTGTAGGTCCTTGTGGGACTCGGAGTAGAATTGAGGATCGACATTTGAGTAATCCTTGCTTATATCATTTTTAGCAGATCGTTACTTTTATTGTTCCACGTAACCTTTCATATAAAAATAGATAAAAAAGAGGCCCAAAATCAGTTGGTAGTTAGCCAATTCTTCTCAAATATGAAACTATTATTCAAGGATTGTTAATAAATGTTCCTTAACAAAAGCTAAATCAGTCCATCAACGTTCAGAGCACTGATTAGAAGAAAAGAAGAAGAAATATCAAAACTTGCCAACCAAATACAATGGATATTTTTGTGAAAGGAAGGTCATAGATACAATCAAGGGACATCAATCACTATAGCCACCTTTTGCAAGATTGTGCCCGTTTCAGGTTAAGTAGTTATATCGGTCCTGGTTCTTTCATTTCAACAGTTTCGGTCTCAGTCTCCGCTCAGATTTATCGGTCTCAGTTCCGCTCTTAAGTCTCGGTTCCTTTGAATAAAGGCTCAGTTTGGTAACAAGCACTTAAAACAAGGGATGTCGCTAGAAAATTCGGGACCTGGGAATGATGGTTGATACTTTATATGCATAGTTCGCAGTGCCCCAGAGGTGCCCAAAATTAGAGGTTGCGTAAGACAATGGTTTTCAAAGTGAGGCTAGTGTGGGGATGGGGGGAAATTGAAGATTACTTTCAATATATACATACATAGTACAAATGTTTTGTATAAGGGGACCTCAGCTAAAAATTTATTAGTGTATGTGTGTGGGTGGGGGGCTTGGTATAGTAAAGTTTGGGAAACCCTGGCTTAAGAAATATTATACGTATAGAGGCCCGACAAGCATAGTAGCAGATCTGGATCCATAATTTACCCCACCCCTTCCATCTTTTATTTACAGCGTCTGGTGCCTACAACCACTTTTACAGATCCATAAGAAGCCCTTAGCTATTTGGAACTCAAATACAACTGTATCATCCTGGCAGCGTAAAAAAATTATTAAAAAACGCTGCAATTACACAAAAGAAAACACAGAAAATAGACTGAATGATTTAAGCTAATTTATTCGATCCAAAGGCTTCCAACCCCGAGGAGGAGTTTTCTTTTTGGTATTTAGGTTTAAAACTTGTTTCACAAAGTGGCACATAGTGGTATGACTACTGTCAAATTAACGAGCCAGGTCATTGACGGTCACCTTGACTTTTCTGCCTTGAATGGTGTATTTAACTGCTTCAAACAATTCTTTTGGGCTTGATCTGGACCTTGTAGAAGCTTTTGGTGTGCCTCTTGAAGTCACCCGGTACAGAGTAAAGCGGTTATAGCCCAGTACTTTCGATATCACTGATGTTAATTTTCCACGTGCGGATATCTCCAGAATTGCAGCTTTACTTTGCTTCATGTTTTGGTTATGTCGCTCTTATTTACCGGTTGACATTGGTTATTTTTTGTTTGTTTTTAATTTTTTAACATGTGATTAAAATAAAATTAGGATTCAACATCGAAATATAACAAACAGGACAAAAGCTAAACATTTAAAATGTTGCATTTTAGACGGAGGTGTCTGTACCATATCTACAAAACTATGATATACCATCAAACCATAGAACTTCAGATTAAGTATCTAGCATTGCATATATTACTCAATCATATAAAACTGTACTCTGTTTTCAATTCTGACATAATAATGAACTTATTTTAATTTAATTTCTGAATTTATGCATCATTTGATTTAGAACAAACAACTCGAGAATACTGAAAAAGATCCAGATATATTTTTCGAGGATGGGAATCGACAGATAGATCTTATGATCGCCTTTGAGGACAACGTAGAAATGAATAATGCACGCCTAAGTTTTGAAAGGAACGTTAGAAAAATTGGACTTCAGATGGAAATTGTGCATAAAACTGTAAGTGACCATCGTATTTATATATAAATATATACATTGATATAAGATATAATTATGGATAGGTAAAATATAGAGAACAATAACATTTTTGAGACCAGAAAAGTGAAAACGGTTGGTGTTATTCTCCTTTTTTTGTTCATTCTTTTAAAGATTGTTGTAGGGTAAACCTCTTTCTCTCTCTTTCTGAATGATGAATTCCCCTACTTATGATGTGTTTTTTTTAAATGCAATAAATTTGTAATATATAGAGTATTTTCACTCATGAAAATTGAAGGAGACAAATTATGGAATATTGGTAATAAAATGTCTTTGAATTTTATTTATGTTGTAGATAAAAAAATAAAATCTCTGAATTAAATTTAGTGATGATATTTTTACCACACAAAATGTACAAATTTTCAATAAACCTTCCTAAAAGTCCATCAAATGGCTTATGAATACAAAAAGACTCAACACTTGCATTGAATACTACCTGATGCTCGTAATAAACAGTGATATTTTAAATAAAAAGAATTTTTAAGAAAATCTTTTTGTTGATCAATTAAGGACAGGAAAAGTAGGATAATTAGAAAAAAAAAATATTTTTTCGATTGTAATAGTAAATTTATTGTGTACACAATGGAAATGAGATTGTGTAACGATATAATAACAAATTTTAATACATATTAGGCTCTGATATATAATAAAACTAGGCATTAAAGGCATAGATTTTTGTTAGAAGGTAATGTTTAAGTCTTTTTATTTGTTGGTCCCATTTTGTCATCCAATACCTCCCTTAATATTAATGAAAATAGGTTCGTCATTGTTATAAAGCTTACTTATTTAGGCCCCCAAAATAGACGACTTCAAAATTTGGACATCCCGTGAAAATGCCCTATATGCTTAAATACAATCTTAAAATATTTTTCCTGCAATAATAATACTCTAAATGTTGAAAGTTCCTCTCTCATTAGGAGTAATAAATTTTCTTTACTCTTATATATACAATATACAAGGTCTTATCAAAAAGTAACCGTTATTTTCTCATTCCTAATTCAATTCGTATTCGATTCTCAAATTTATTTTTTATTATGCTGTTACAATGCCAAGTGATGTGTCGATGATTATTTAGGACAGAAGACTCCCGTCCCTCGCTAGTTCAGTCACTGTCTGGTCCAGTTCAGTCCTGCATATCAGTCCTAAAATTTACCAAGTTCGGTCATTGATGACGTCACCCAACTATATTCTTTATTTTTTTAATCAGTTCTAGAGCTGACAGTCTGAAGGACTGGCAGTTTGAATGACCAGCAATCTTAAGGGCCGGTCCTTAGACTAGAGTGGACCGATTAAATAATGACTGACATAATGTATATCCGTTATTTTGAATTGTTAGTTTGTTTTAGCAAATAAAAAGGTTAAGACGCCTTTTGTTGTATTCTACGATTTTTTTAATAAGGTCTTTATTTATATTGCTCAATATGTGCATAAAGAATTAAAACAATATAAAGGGTAAAGAAGGATTAAGTTACTAAAAAATGTAAATAAGTATTGTGGCTTAAAATTAGACTACCAAACCAATACCTAAGAGCAATAAAAGTATTGTTTAACTAATTAATAATAATAAAGATAAAAAAATGTCAAACTGGTGAAAATATTATCAATTTAAAATGTTGACCTCTTCATAAAATGTTCTTACAGACCGACGATCTTCTTTAACGTCGAATAGTATCAGAGGGAATCAGAAATACGATACCAAATCAACTCAAGTACGTAGACCCAGGAACTACCATCCGTGTTTAGGATTTTGAGATAACAAGCAGAGTATCTGGCAGAGGCAGATATAATTATTGCCTTTGAATCTTGCCTACAAACATTTTCAAACTTGGTTAGCTTTAATGCAATGAGAACCTTAGCACTTAACAAAGCAAAATGCATGGCTTGACATTCGTGTTACGATTTTCTGGAAAAAAGACCGAATAAAGTTAAAGCTTTAATTTCCCATATTATGTGGTTTGTCATTTCTATGTTCAATGATAAAAACTCTTTAATTAATTCCCACAATAGGACTATCAACAAAAAATGCTGAATACTATGAAAGAGCTTCCCACAGTCCTTTCAGGGACTATTGAAAAAGATGCAATTTGTGGATATCTAGAATTGTGAAAAAAAAAAAATTCCTTCAACAAACTCCACACAGGGATTCCCTAATTCTTATCAGCCAAGTGTCTGGTACTTTTAAAGATTTTCTACTATTGAAAAAAATGTGGAAAAATCAATTTAGGCGATAATTCTTTTAAAACTTTTGAAGAATTGTTTATTTTTTATAATTTGGCATTTTGTAAAAATAATAGTTATAGAATAATATTGTCTTCCAAAAGATTTAAATAATTTTGTCCTAATTTTTTCCTCTAGAAATGACACAGCACATCAAAATATGTCTAAGCTTTTTATCGGTCAAAAATAAACTAACAAGTTAAAATAGCGTTCATTTTAAACATACGCTGTGGACAGGTGTAGTGGTGTGTCGGTGCTTGTTTATTTGGCTCGGTCCAGTCTTAGGACCGGTTGTATCAGTCATCGGTTCTTATCCTTAAGACTGTCGGTCCTTCAAATTGTCAGTAATAGAACTAATTAAAAAAGAAAAAAATTAAGTTGAGTGACGTCATCAAGGACTGAACTATATGGGTTTTAGGATTGAACTTAACGGGACTGCAGTATTCAGTCCTAAATAAGGACTAACACAACACTAAACATGTGTACCAAGATAATAAAATAGTTAATTTGATAATCGAATTAGGGGTTCCGCAGGGGGAGGTCTGAGGGGCTGTATCCCCCCCTCAACCAAATTAATACATTTTTGCTTCTTACGTTAAAATTTTAATATTTGAAATTTTTTTCCAAAAACTTAATTTTATGTAAAGAGCCGTAGATTTTTGATATTTTTTTTAAATAGAAATAAAAAAAATTTAAAAAAAAATTATTTTAATAGCATTGAATTTTTCGAATTTTTTTCCCAAAGATTTTATTTTTGAAATATAATTTTTGAAAAAAATTATTGGTTTGTGAATAGCTGTGGATTTTTTTTTTTTTTTTAATTCAATATTTTAAATTTAATTTGTTGTCAATAACTGTGGATTTTTGAAATGTTTTTAAAAAAAATTAAATATTTGAAATCAAAAAAAATAAATAATATAAAAAGCATGTCTCCCTCCCCAGTATAAAAATATATATTTAATCCTACGGATGCCCTACAAATACAGGATTAGAAAATAACGGTTTCTTTTTTATCAAAGTATTTATACATATTTATTTACTCATAATCTAACTCTTAGGACTCTCTGGATGAAAAGACTCATTTCCTCAAAATTCATGCTCCAAATCATGTATTGGAGCGGAATGCCGAGTTTCTACGCATTAAACCTCCTATTAATAGCTATGTTTTAAATTATTATGCTATGGGTGATACCTCGAAAAGCATTGTAAGTAATATTATAGTTTATTGTTCCGAAACACCTCATTTATAACTCTAAAAATTAATGAGAGTTAATAATGCATGTATTTGTGAATGAGTTAAGGTGCAAAATAATCGGATGGGATGAAGTAATTACAGGGGCGTCCGCACGGGCTAGGGTGAAGGGCTAAAATCCCGCCCCCCAAAAAAAAAAAAAAAAAAAAATATTAAGGATTTTTTGCTTTCTACTACAAAATGTATTAATTGAAATTTAATTTCATTTTTTATAATGTTTTTTTATTTTATTTTTTATGAAGAGCTTTGGATTTTTGAAATTTTTCTCCGAAAATGTAATATTTGAATTTTTTTTTCAAAAAATTTTATATTTGAAATTTCATGTTTGAAGTTTTTTTCCAAAAAGAATTGGGTTTCTGTGAATAACTGTGAATTTTTGAAATTTTTTCCTGAAAAATTTAGTTTTTGTGAATAGCTTCGGATTTTGTATGTTTTTCCAGAAAATTTAATATATGAAATTTAATTTATGAATTTTTTTTTCAAAAATTTAATTTTTTACTGAACAGCTATGAATTTTTGAAATTTTTTCCACAAAATTCAATATTTGAAATTTAATTTTTCTAATTTTTTTGCAAAAAAAAATTGTTTTGCCATTTCAAAAAAAAAAAAATACAAGAACCTAGCCATCCCAAAATATAATACTGCGGATGTCCACTGAATTATCAGATTCCTTGCTAAGATTTTTCTTTGGCAGTAGTACAGGGTCTGATAATTTTCTTCATTTATGTACAATGTACACTTTACTTGTTATATCATTTTCTAATCAAAGAGCCTTAATTCATTCTAGATGGAAACAGGATCAGAAATGCATAGTTTCTCAGGATCTCTTCGTGATAGTAAATACATACAACCCGAGCCAAGAATCTTCAAACCAGGTTTTACACCAAACATTATCGATAAGTATGAGTTAATGTACCATGATATGCAGGTATTTAAGCTTGCAATCTACTTTTAAGTTACTAATGCACATACCCAGGGCCGCTGTCTGTCGCAATCAATTCATAAGTGGGGAGTTTACTTATATAAAAATGTACTCACGTAGTGAACACTAAACTTTTATAAAATATGACATTCCGCATGTAAAATAAAAGAAAATTAAAATTAAAATGGTAACCCTGACAATTTGAAGTATGTTTCCGAGTAGGGCAGCTTTGTTTTATTATGTTGCATTGAGTAGTTATAAGAGAAACGAAATAAACGCAAATCCTACTCTGTATGGAGCAAGTACACATAGGCTTGAATTACTCCGATGTCAATTTTTAATCAAGCTATTAGTCTAACAATGACTTTCACTAATAAATCTCAGAACAATCATCAGTATGACTCTCCGTCTGTCATGAGCACACTCACTAGTGATTACTTTATATTTTGATTTTCTCTCTTCAAGGATCAAAGAATAAGGATAACAGCTTTGGAAAATAAAATCAACATTCTTTAGATTGCCAACTACGAAAAATCTGGGACGCATTAAAACACATGCGTTATATTTTATGCAACTCTAGTGATGATATAAGAAATGGCGTACTCAATTTATCTCATTCATCAGTTCTTTCAGGAAAATAATTTCATAAAACTCCAATAATTATGCAATTCAAGATATGTGACAAATTAAGATCTCAATTTGTCTTGTTTTTCGTTGATTATTTAATGTGTTTTACATAGCATACACTTACGATTCTTTAAATATTACTGGTTTCTGATGTATCCTTGGAGTTTTTTTAAAGATAAATATCCTACTTAATATCTACATAATGATGTATATTCGTAATTATAAAAAAAAATATTGAAAAATACTTATAAATTTCTTAGATACAGCTTTCAAAGTTACAAAGTACCTATTTAATTATGATACGAGTATTTGCATGTGCAGGTTACAGTCGCTTTAGTAACCTCAGTTTTGTGAAAGGCTTTCACCAGCTCCTCTCCACTCATCTGACAACCTAGATTTATGTTTTATCCATTGTTACATAACGACGCAAGAAATCATTTTTATTTCGCTTAAACAGCAAGAAATAACGCTGTTAATCATCCATGTGGTGTTGCTTCTTCACTGTTGTGAGCAAGCATGCCACCGAAAACAATTTTGTAAATTAATTTACTTGTTTCATGAACTAATATGTATGTGAGAAATTATACTTTTCACTTAGAATATTTATGTATCGATTCTTCGACATTGAAAATTTCCAGTTTAATACTGTTTTTACTCGAAAATTCCTATTAATTCCCCAAAGTTCCCCTGTTTCCATCTTTGAAAATTCCCTAAATTTTCCAACCCTAAGTAATTATGACGTAATTCACCTCCGAACATTATGTTTCTTTACTTGTAAATTATTGTCTATGACAATAATGATACTAATTTTTGGATTAATCATTTAATTAGTTCAGATGTGTTGTGTCTTGACGAGGTTGAGGAAACACAAACTATTTAAAGGTGGAGAGATCCAGGACGACCGAGAGACAAATGAGGAGAAGGAAAGGCGTGGAGGAATAAGACAATACTTATTTATAAGAACATCTGTATTCTTATTAACACAAAAACCTACTCTAATACATACATAAAATACAAGACTATTTATACTTAAAACGAGGTAAAAAACTGTACTTTAAACACATATGTATATACATACAAGAAAATAAGAGAAGAGCACAAGGGGGAAGAAACCACTAATAAATTACAAGATGCATGCTTGTTGGCACTATATATTGAGATGTCTTATTAGACTTATATACATGTAATTAGCAGGGCTATGGAGTTGGCATATCAAATGTCCAAATACGACTCCAGTATTTTGAACGGCTACACTCTTCGTAACAAATTAATTTAGACTTTAGATATGTTGGAGAATTGTGATTGTATAGACTTTAGAGTAAGTATAGAACACGTTTGAAATTTGTGAAGTAAACTTATAATTTTTTTTTCAACTTTCATAAATTAATAGTACTTAATACCAATAATCTATAAACATTTAGAAAAAAAAAACAACTCTACGAACACTCACTGTAAACTTCAAATTATAAATAAG
The DNA here is from genome assembly GCF_016086655.4 of Lepeophtheirus salmonis. Lineage (NCBI taxonomy): Eukaryota > Metazoa > Arthropoda > Copepoda > Siphonostomatoida > Caligidae > Lepeophtheirus > Lepeophtheirus salmonis. The sequence goes on from NC_052135.2 coordinate 53,285,547, forward strand.
TTTTATTTACATAAATTATAATAATTTTCATAGTCGGAGTTGGTATAAATTTTCCAACTCTACCAAAAAAGGGCTCTGACTCCAACTCCGCAGCCAGTAATTGGATTGAAATTGAAGTATTTATTGTTTTTTTATCACACCATATGGATGTGGACCTACTGTCATTGATAGAAAATATAGAGTACAAAGTTATAAGTTGCCTGCTGTTCTCATCCCTAGCTATTCCAGATTAACGAAATCCCTTATACTAATTCTCCAAATGTATATAGTTTTAATATATCTTAAACTATGAAGACATAATAGATTCACTAACTTTTATATGTGTATTTCCTTCAATTAACCAATGCGTGGCTACAACAGTAATGTTAACATACAGTAGGATCAATAAAAATCAAAGCCAATTTTGAGTTAAGATCACTTACAACAATTTCCTTCCAAATTCTTAGACGAATATTTTGTAATAAGTGAAATAGTACAGATTTATACAGTAACATTGCTTAAAACGTTGCTTTAGTATCAGTTCACTTGAAACTACATTTACCACGTTTTGGTTCTGATCACACGATATATTATATCCCCAGTGTCTTGGAGAAAAATGTATAATAAAAATTTGAATTCTCTCCGAGCTGTTATTATGACGGCGTGGTATACCATGGACACAGCTTTCATCGTCAAGAGTTATTTTTGAGAGTAACCAATCCTCTCATGCATGTATATTTAAAGAAATATCAAACTTTATTTGATTTTTCATGTTTAACTTTGTATTATATTAACTTCAAAAATTCATATTAAACGCTTTTAAAATCATAATTGATCAATTAATACTTTATTATTTTCATAGATTCGTTGTTAAAGAGAGAGCAAAAGACTTTACAGCATTACAACGAACACAGATAGTTTATCAAATTCTCTCTAGAATAAAATATTTAGATAATGGTGTTGAAAAGGTGGGCAGAGTTATTTATTTTTAAATAAAGTAAATCCAATTAAACTAAATTTTGATATTGCTGAAAAACATAGTGTGGTATCCAAAGACTTGTTACGAAAGGCTACTACAATGCCGTATTTCCATTACACTCTGGAGACTACAATTACAAAGACAAAGAACTTAATAAAAAATATATGAATGAAAGACGAGTAAGTAAATATTACCCATTTGTAAATTGATACATACTCATTAAGCCTAGATATTATTATAGCTCCTTTTTATGGAATGGGCAAAGCTTAAAAATTTTTACAAACATCAGCCTCTCTGGCTAATTAAGCAATATTTTGGAGTCAAAGTAGGACTTTACTTTGCCTGGCTAGGTCTTTATACTGAGATTCTCCTTATCCCTGCGATTGTGGGAGTTGCTTGTTTCCTCTACGGAGCTGCCACAGTGAATAGTCCTCTGAACATTGCCAGGTTTGTCACGCCATATAAAAATCATTCATTAACTAAAAACAATAATAATGAATAATTCATGTTTAGCAAAGAAATATGTGATCCAAAGATTATGGGTAACGTGACTATGTGCAAACAATGTGAGGAAAATTGTCATCCTTGGCGTTTGAAAGACGCATGTCTTTTATCCAAATTTACTTATCTCTTTGATAATGCTGCTACGATATTTTTTTCAATTTTCATGTCATTTTGGGGTAAGACAAATTTTTAGATTCTTGGAATGTTAGAATATTATCATTTAATTATTAGCAAAGTTTAAACAATAAAAGCTCATTCTTTAGAGCCAAATCAATATTTAATTATTTACAAAAGCCAACTACTACATGAATTGTGCTTACATAAGACATACAAATATATATTTACTGACTGAAACTATAATTATATTTCAGCTACGACTTTTTTGGAAATGTGGAAAAGAAAGCAGGAAATTCTGAAATGGGAATGGGATTTACATGATGAAGATGACTCAGAAATGGAAATTAGACCAGAGTTTGTGAATTCTGTAAAAAAAACAAGGTAGAATTACTTCTTTTAAAAGGATTAATTGTTCCTTATATATGTTATTTTAAGAATTGATCCATTATCGCAGAAAGATGAAGTTTACTTACCCAACTCCGATAAGATTCTTCGAATTTTTTTAACCTCAAGTATAGTGTTGGTTTTAGTAAGTATTCCTTTGTTTTGCTTGAGTACAACGCTTTCATCATTGAAATTTTAGTTAGTAGCTATTTTAGGAGTTGTATTTTCGATCTTGGTATTTAGAATGTTTTTAATCGTGGTTATGTATAAAAAAACATATTCAAAGTTTTCGAAGATCTTATCAACCGTCATTGCTGCCAGTTTGAATGCCATAGCAATAGAGTCCGGGGGAATTATGTTTCAATACATAGCACGAAAGTTAACAAATTTGGAGCATCCAAGGACTCAAAGCCAATATGAAAGCTCCTACACCGTCAAAATGTTTTTGTTTCAATTCATTAATTATTACTCAAGTCTGATTTATACTGCATTTTTCAAAGTGAGAGCTGTTTTTTGTCTCTAATGTATGTAATTGAGTACTTTTACCCTTGTTCCTAATAGGGAAGATTTTTCACTTATCCCGGAGACACCAAGACACGAACAAATGTTTTATCCAAATTAAGTGGAGAGCAATGTGATCCACCAGGCTGCGTCTATGAGGTCTGCATACTTCTTTCCGTATATATGATCTTTAGACAAGTCTTTATGAACGTGGTTGAGCTATATTTACCGTGAGATTATTGGCTTCCCTCATATCCATGTCAGTAATAATTATTATTTTATTAGTCAAATTAAAAATTGGTGGAGAAAGTACATCTACAAATATACGACGAAAGAAATTAAGAATTCTACTCGAAAACTCAAAAGATGGGAGGCGGATTATCAATTGGAAGAAATGGACCGATTACATTTATTTGACGAATATGTTGAAATGAGTACTTACAATATTCTATGTCATTCTTTAATATGATTTTGCTAATAACCTTCCCAAATAAATATATAGTTATTCAATACGGATTCGTAACACTTTTTGTTGCTGTCCTTCCCTTGGCACCTTTATTAGCACTGGTGAATAATATTTTTGAAATACGATTGGATGCCTACAAATACACAACTTTAATGCGAAGACCTTTAGAAAATAGAGTTCACAGTATTGGAATTTGGTATGGGATCCTTGAGGGAATTACTTATATGTCTGTTGTGTTTAATGTTAGAAGATCTAATTAAGCCTCAATATATATTTATTAGTTGTTTTTTTTTCAGGCTCTTGTTATATCCATGACAACGGATTTCATTCCTAGAATGGTATTCTTATTTGGTTACTCTACAAATGGATCCATGGATGGTTATACCAACTTTACACTGTCACGTATTATTTTTATGATTTTATTCCTAGTTTAACAGAAATAGATTTATATAAAATAAACAATTTAATCAACCTTAAATTACGTAACCATAAACTAAGTTCCCTTTTATAATTTCAGAATTTAGAGATGACAACGAAAAAGAGCTTAGCTCATCAAATCAGACGTGTTACTATAGAGCATTCCGAAATCCACCCGACTTTGATACACCGTATGAAACATCAAGAACATGGCTCCACATATTTACAGCAAGACTTGCGTTCATAATCATATTCGAGGTTTTAATTATAATTATCCCATCTTCTTTACATAATAAAACATTTTCCCCGTAGCACTTGGTCTATATTTCGACCAGTTTCCTATCTTACATCATATCAGATGTTCCTTACAATTTACGGACTCAAATCAATAGAGAAAAACATATTCTTAGGGAGGCTCAATACGAATTCGAAAATTATCGTCAAAGGAGAACGTCTTCAGTTTCTACATTAGGAGTTTATAGAAGACCATCAACAGTAGCTCAAACGTTGATAAAAATGGATTTGGAGGGGTTTCAAATAGAGGAGATGTGTCATGAATGAGAGAATCACTAATTATACCCATGGAAGATGAATAAATTTTTAGATTTGTATTATAATTTCGTGAATGCTGTGATAATATTAAAAAAAGAAAATTTATTCAAGCCTTTTATACATGAAAAAAACGAAAAAAAAAAAAATAATAATCACAGAATCCGAGGATCTTTTTCTTACTAATCTAAATTTAATAATGATAAATTTGTATATATTTGCAAATAGTGCTTCAAATTACCATTCATTCTGAAGAAAAAATAGTGTGACGCTGAATTAAGCAAGGATGGATATTTGAAGTCATTTATATTTCAATCCTGAAATTATTCAGCAGATGTTAGCGCAAGCACAGAGAAATTGATGTTTCCAGGATCACGTTCCATATATTTTTTACATACTAAAGCAGCATCCTATATAAAAAATAAATAAATATATTCACATTTGAAGGACACAATTATAATTCGATAGAATTAATCAACTATTATCAGTTAGGACATTGCTCTCAAGTCTAGAATGTTCTAGATTTTATAGCAGCTCAAAATTAATTCTTTGTATCAACCCTCCTATTTTAATACAATTACAGAGCTCAAAAGTCGTTAAAATTAGCTACTAGCCAACAGGGCGCGATTTTTTTTTTACTAGCCTTCTGAAAAATTAACTAGATCAGAATACCACAAACATTGGATCATTTTTAGAATAGTACAGGTCTAGTATAGATGTACTTTTTTTTTTAAATAGGGCAAGTTTTGGAAGTACAAAAAGAAAGTTTAATATTTTCTGTGAAACACAATTCATACTTATTACATACTAGAAATTGAATTCGTAATATAACCATTATTATTCATGCTCCATAGAAAGTAAGTCTTTCTTCAAACAAGCATAAGATCTAAGTTTTTCATTTCGAAGGAAGTAAACTGCTCTGTTTGCATAGTCTTCATTAGAATAGTAAGCTGAATTGACACAAGGTAATACTTATGATTTGAACCCAAAATTGTCTCTGTTTATGCAGTATTTAAGCTACAATATTACGTAGCCAAACCGGCTATCCTGCACAAGCCCATTGATTTATCAACTAGAAAACTAAAATAGGTTTAAGACATTCATGATTAGCCAGACTGATTTTACTAGCCAAGGTCTAGCGCGGTCCAACTATAAGGCATGCCTCAATTCCAAGTTATTTCCCAACCAAACAGAAAATGAAAAGGATACTTACTACTACAAAAGAATCTTCGCTCGTAGTACCACGATTGATGGGTCCAGACTTTCGTCCATCAAGCTCGTATAATACACCATCCTTTTGAATTAAAGCAACAAAGTGATAGTCAACGGCATCTTGTCGATCAGGAACAGCACTCTGTCCCTCTCGCGCAACTTCATCATGCGATTGACACACATTTTCATCATGCTCCAAGATTAAAGCTCTTTCCTCAGCGTTTTTATTCATACTTTGATCCAAAAAGGATTTGAGAAATCCACCCTCCACCTTAATAGTGTCCAAATTGTTGGCAATACAATGAATCATGGCTACTGTACCACAGGCGTTGCTAATGGTTTGCTTCATAAAGTACACATTGGGATTATCTTCATATTTGCCATCACTTTCTTGGATCTATGTACATGTTCGCTATATATTGAGAAGGTATACTCTAATAAGAAACATGAACTCACCGCTTCATCACTTCTAAGGGGATATAATAGCATAATGCCCAAAACTGGCGTGGAAAGCATAGCCAGAAGAGTCTCATCTAATCCCAAAACGTCCGTGACACACCATTTCTTGGGCATACCGCATTGATACAAGAACTAAGGGGTTGATTAATAAATAAAGTATTCAATGGAAAAGTAATTTACATCAGGTCATGCATAAAATTAACAAAGAAATCATTTTATTTATTATTATTAATAAAAGGAATTCCCGCCCTGGATCCAACAATTATTTTATTTAGTAGAAAATTGTCAACTCTTAAAAATCGCAATTCAATAGATTTGTGTGGAAATACGAAAGTGACTCCGTACCTTATTCATTGTCTGAAAATACAAAAGAATAAAACAAATGTAACTCAACATACAATCCTACATCAATAACGATTAATGACTCATTTCACTTACATCGGGGTTGCATTCGATGGGTAACCATCGCTGTTGGTTTTTGGTATCTTTATTTGACATAATTAATTCAAACTTGAAAAGCCGTCGAATAAGAACTGAAGCGTCTCCCGTGAACTATATTTGAATAATGAATAGAGTATATATATTATAATATTAATATAGTTATATTACCACTGCCGAGTATTATATTGTAAACGATGACCGGACTTTTTAGTTCAGTTTCCTTCTCTTTTTAAGCTTCAGTTTATGTGTGTCTGTGTCTACAGCAGCTACTGAGTATAAGTTTATTTGATTTTTTTAACTTGCATAGATGGCGTTCTTTAATTCATACTAGCTGTTGAGAATGCAACTCTTATTTCTTTGTTAAGGTTAGGATATATACTTGATGTAATATGTCAGTATTGGCAATAGTACTCTTCTATTAATTCGTTTTCTTAGATTTTAACTCTAAAGTAAATGAAATTACTCTCAATTATAATAATTATTAATATCTAGGTCTTCTTTTACGGAAAAAGAAGCCATTGCACGTAGTTAATACCTTAAGCAAATTGGATAAATGCATATATATAGTTGTAACTGTTATAAGTAAAAGGCTCGTTAGACGAATTTCTAAATCAATTTAGTATGTACGACAATTAATCTTTGACATCTTTATTCACATTTAACTTTATAGAGCCTTATTTATTATATATTTAATTATTATGAAACATTGTGGCAATATTTTGTAAAATAATGAAATGTTAGGCATCTAATTGATAGTGATATCAACCATTAAAAATTCGGCAATCTAAATGTCATAACGAAAATTTCAATCATCTTTACTATTCATACAAACTCGTACTATAAATCAGACTCTTATATGTATAACAATATCTTGGTGCATTATTATATAACCTCATTTTTAAAGTCAGTTGACAATAAATTGAAAATTACAATGGAAGAAATAAGATATTTTCTGTAATTTTCCTACTTCTTTTGTTTCTTATTTGATCCAGAAAAAACTAGATTATTTTTGTGAATTTTTAGTACAGATTACTTAGATTATATTAAAATATCACTGTTTATCATCAGCATCGAGTAGTATTCCACGCAGGTATTAAGTCTTTTCTTTATCATCTTAAAGCCTTTTGATGAAGTTAAATCAAGATTTATATGACTTTTTTTTCATTTTATATAGTAAAAATATCCGTTTTGAGTATAATTGTGTATGAATAAACATGAATAAACTTCTCTAGATAGGAATTGTGTACATTTCTCGTATAAATATAAACGTAGATTTTTTCTGAACTATCCATTCTGCTTCCACCTTTTATTGTGCAAGGATGTCCAAGAAAAAAATATCCATTGAAGACATTATCTTGAGTGCACATCGTACTCCGATTCAGAAGGTGAGGTTTTCGAATTGGAAAAAGATGAATAATATGCTCATATACCTCAATCAAGTTCTTCTGATTCTGATGACTATTTTGATGTTTTTGACAAGCCTGTTGGTAAGTAATTTTCTTGAATACCATTATTAGTTTTGCTATATACTAGATGTATTTATTAACATCTATATGTATATTTAGCATTTCAAGAAATGCCAGGATGCAATCAAGTGACTCAATTCCCGTCTTCTAAGAAACATAAATCAACCGACTTATTAGAAGAGTCAATGTATGTTGGCAAGGATAACACAATCTGGCACAAACAAATAGGAAATTGAGAAATTTCAGCCCGTTTTAGCCAAGAAAACATTTTGAAGGAAGAAGGTTGTGATTGAAATAATTGATTATTTTCTTCTATATTAACCTTTGATTCATCATCTTCACCAATAAGTTCGGTAATCAAATTATTCAAAAACTGGCGACGAGTTATTTTCTTACCAGTCACTTCTCTGTACAAGATAACAGCATTTATACCAGCAAAATCCAAAATATTATAAAGAACTTGTAAAGGCTATCGGCGAGAGGATATTTTGGTGGAATAAAGTATTGCCATTTGATCTAGAATATCAACTCCATACTTAGTTTCATTATAATACTGGATTGATTCTGGTAACCTTTTTCGTACATCTAAAACTTCAACACTTTTGTGCACGGAACTCAAAATTAAAACATTTTTTTCCCCCTTGATAAGAAGTCAATGTTTTGCCACTATTTACAAAGATTAAGCTTGAAAATAGTGCTTGTCGGTAGCTTTTAGTTCAGGACGTATTTCTTTGCGAGCACGATTCATAGTTCCTAAAATAGTCGTCCTATTTTTCTGAAGTTCATTTGCAAGAGACAATGACGTAAAGAAATTATCTGTTGTAACATTCCTCCCTTTACCCAAATATGGTTCCATTAGCTTCATTACGATAAATCAAACTGTTCAACTAAAAATAGAAGCTGGTGTACAGTCAATTGTAGAAGAAAATCAAGGCACTTAGCAAGCAAAACCTGTTGTAAATGTAAGAGATTCATATGCAAGCCTTGTATTGGTACTGAAAAAACAATTGTAACTTGTAAAAAATGCTAATTTCTTTATATGTGTTATTATAAAAGTTATGTTTATTTTTTTAAGTAAATAATAAATCTTCGGAGAAAATAAAAATTAACACATTACTTTTAATTTTATCAACTACTAACAGTTTCAAATATTAAAAAATAAATGGGTATCATTTTTGATATCCACCATCGTTTAAGGGGGGGTCGTTACTATCCGTCGTTCTAGTGTTAACCCACCGGCCTTTGATTCTTAATGAATCATTTGATAGAAAATGTTTGAATTTTTAATATCGACGATATTTCAATTTTTATGCATTTTATGGAATGGTTTTAATAACTTTTTTTGGTAGAGGGGTAGTAAAGGTTAAAAACAAATTGGCAATATTACAGCTATTAGCGGGACAATATAACATGTTATATTGACGAAACCTTTGTACGCATGTACAAATGAATTTCTCAGTAGAAGTAAAATGAGGGAAGAGAAGAGTTGGAAAACCGTAGTCATAGTGATTTGGATGGATCTTTCGTACAAAGAGTTCATATTTATCGATCTACATCTACCTATCCCAGGAATTTATATTTTCCCATTTGATAATCCAATGGACATTCCACACATCTTCTGATCCTCTCTTTATTTTCTGTTCAAGGGATCTTGCCTCTTTGTACATCATTCGGTGGATCTTATATACTTTAATGGAAAGATCGTTCATTCTGGAAAAGTCCCTTTACATTAACTTGTCAATAATTGTTTCTATGCTCAAAAATTCATACATTAATCCAGATCTTCTACAGAATCATTGTATACTTCTATAAGAATTAAGGAGTTCCACATATAAAATTACTGAAAGACCATGTGAGGAACAGAGATATTTGTTATCCTCCATGTACAGCTCCTTCATTGAAATTCTGGAGTCCTTTCCTCCTTCAGTGTCCTTGATGTAGTTAATGCTAAAATCCCTCATCTCAATCACATTGATATCAATTCCATTTGTAAGGTAAAGGTCGTGATGTAAGGTCTACATGTATAATTATATAACCTGGACACTTAAAACTCACGTTTGATTTCTTTATTATTTATGTGATTACTCTTTTGTGATCGGAAAACAAGTAAAAGATTATTCTAGACTCGTAAAAATAATGTGCCTCTCTTTTCTCGATAGTTTTGTCTGCAAAGCATCCTATTCTATTCTGGTATTACATATAAGTTATACACATTTTTAAATCTTGTATGAAATAATCCTATACTTATATTAAAGAAGTGAAGAGTTTCAGTAAAAATATTATGGAATACTAGCCCAAACCCCCCTATCTTAAGGATATCCAATGAAAAATTAAAAAAGATTTTATTTATTTTTAGCTTATTTATGTTAAATTATAACCTCAAACGATTTACTATAAACTATAATTATATAATAGGTAAATTTCTATTGAAAAACCTCCTTGTATACAACATTTTTGTTGTTTCTATCCATTTGATATAAATATAATCAAATCTGCACTCCTTTTGACACTGTTGAAAATACAACATATAATTGACAATGTGAAAATACTGATTTTGGTAAATATAAATCAATTCTTTCAAATGTTTGACCTTGTTATTTATTTATTGTCATTGCCATTGCTAAATTGTCATGTTCCTTCTTCACCCATACCGGAAAAACGACTATGAGACACGGGGAATCGATCTTGTTTCATGAAGAAAATCAACTTATTAGCGTAAAATCAGACCTGCCCTCCAGATACAAGGAATCTGGTCTGATCAGAATTAAACATAGCTTTGCGTACGTAACTCAAAATTCTGAACAACTTTTATCTGTCTCCGTTTTTGAAATAAATGCGATTTTATCATTGTCTAAGTGGGACATACATCACACACACGTAAATTATTTTAGTACTATCTAGGATACATGGAAGAATAAAGAAAACTCTCATCCTCCACACACAGCTCCTTTATTGAAACTCTTGAATTTAATCTTCTTAAACTTAACTCCTAATTTAAGAAAACTTTTTCTTTGATAATAGTAATTTAGCGTCCTTAATGTATATAACTCATTAATCACTACCGAATAGTCTCTATGACATTTATGTCAATTTTATTTATAAGTTTGAATTCGTACTGTACTGTCAATACGGACAATTATGCATTCTGAACACTTTAAGCCTTACTCCCAATTTCTTTAGTATTCTTAATACTAATTTACCTCTTGAAAACAAGTGAATTTTTATCTTAAACTCTTGAAGATAATGTGCCCCTCTTTTCTCGTTATCTTGGTGTGCAATGAATTATTATATAAGGTACTTTTTAACTTTTGTATACTTCAATTGTAATACCTGAATGTCGTTAAAAATTACAAACTTATTGAGCTGGGAATTCTCTTATGAACAAAATTGTTTTTCACCATATTGAAATATTACTCTAGTGAAGATCTAGGATCTCCACACAAATAAATTAATTACAGATATTTACTTAATGTTTATCATAAAAGCTAATAATATTTTATTGAAATAGAAAAAAATTAACAAAATAATAATACAATTGTTTTAGGATTGATTGCGCAAATAAAAAAGAATTAGAACATCAATGATATTCTTCTTAATTTAAATTTCCTATTTATGTGTTTTCCGTAATTTTATTGATTCATTAAGCTTTTTTTCTTTTTTTTGACATGCAAATGCTATTTCATTATTGTGATTGTTGTAAGGCAAGTAGAGGTTTCAAGATACTTCCTGCTATCAGTTGTATTTACTACTATTGATCTGTATTACAAAATTACAAACTGTTCAAGCAATACAAAAGTAAAAATGCTTTAGAAAATTTCCCCGGAGTATCATTTATATTTTTTTTTAAATATATATCTGAAAAGAGGCTTATTCAAGGTATCATATTAGTCTTTGTTCGCAAGATATTTACATTGAACTCTATATTTATTTTATTTCCCTGATAAGTGAAAAATTAAGATCTTATTGCTGGATTATGTTTTCCACATGATCATTTCAGGTTTAATGCATTATATCCACCTATTCGTTATATCAATTGATTTCTCCGCTATACTGATGGATTTTTTATTAGAAAATATATTGAAAACTACTCATAAATGACTTAGTTCCAAGTAACTTATTAATAAACGTAGCTATACATTTGTAAATAGAAGTTGCCCATTTTTTGTCTTCTATACCTACACGCATAAAATATGAAAATAAGATGCAAGTTCTCCTTAAAGTAGTCATTCAACTGGTGTCAGGAAAAAATGGCAGGATAAAAAAAAAAGGAAAAGTGTCTAAATGAAAAAAATGGCAAGATTCTTTTGAACTGATATAATAAAAAATAAGAGAAAAGAAAAATAAATAAACAAACAAACACGACAGTGGTTCCAATGGAAGGAGAGCTAATCACTTAATTCTCCGTTGTTAATTACAGTATCATTAGATATGATTGTCTATTCATATTGGACAAGTCTCTAAGATTGGCGGACAAACATTTGCAAAATATTAGGCAGGAGCAGCGATTTCCACTTTGTTAAGATCCAGGATGTGTCAAAAGAAGAGGTAGTTGGCTGGGGAGCGACAACCCACTGAGAGGATTCGGACAGGTAATCAAATGTGTTGCCTAGTATTTGGCAAAAGCTTGTCCGTCAATCTAAGAGTCTTGTGCTATCCACCGTGAAGATCTTCTCATCATTTGGACACATTCAAACTTGCGTACAATAATTGCAGAAGTTCAGAAGATCTTTCGCCTAGGACAGGCTCTTGGGCATTTTGGCCTTGTTGAGAAGCTGCCGCTTTTTTAGACAATACGGCTTCATCCTCAGGTCCTCCCTTACCACCATTCGCATGGTTTCTCGAGACACAACAATCTCATGAGCCATCTTTCTCACCAAGCGCTTCTTTTTTTTATTGATCTTCCACCTCGTTGCCTTGATCAACATTGGTGTACTCATGGACCTCAGGCGACTAGTCCTGGGTCTGTCATCGATACCGCTTGATCGTGTAGTGGAATGATGACTTGGACACATTGAGGTCTTTCATTGCTTGGTCATGGCCGTACAGTTCATCTCTTCATCATGGTATGGATGCAGCAATTTCTGATGTGATGTGATCCCAATACAAGATCCTAAAAATATGGCCAGATGGCTGAGGACCATGCAAAGAGATACAATACAATTCACTACACACCAACTTAACAGTGAGTTCAATACTGTTCTACTACATTTTAGAACAAATGACTTTATCACTGCATTAGTGGATAAATCCCATGATTCAAGGAATACTATTCAGCTTGGCTAAGCAATACCCTGTAATCCTTTGAATATTGTTTGTTTTGTTTTTGAAATATGCTTTCTACTTTATGTAGAAAGTTTTCTACTTTATAGTAGTAATTCATTTTCTCCCTTCCTTGAAAAAAGAGCACAAGGAGAAGGTGAGATAAAGATATAGGCAGCCTGATATTAACCCCTGGTAATATCAGCTGCCTGTTATAAAGGGTGATTCAAAACTAGCGGTTTTTTCCAGTATGAATTTTTTGACAGGAGTGCGCGAGTTCTGTCAAATTCATACGTCATTTTAACTCAGTATAGTTTTACAATTCTTCATGGAAAGATATACGCCACAACAACGTGTACAAATTGTTCAATTGTACTATGAAAATCAGCGTTCTGTGAAAGGAGTTTTTCGCAAATTACGCCCAACTTATGGTCCACATAATCGACCTTCAGAATCCTTCAGAATATTGCGGCCATAGCCGCATATCCTGTTGAAGAATTAAATAAATTCGCAGGATTGAAGCTGGCTGGACCTTCGTTTGCGTCGTGTGTTCAGTGAATGGGCTCTTGAATGTATCCAAGAAAATCCATTTTTTCCGCGCCAAATTTTGTTCAGTGATGAGGCCCATTTCTGGCTCAATGTCTACGTAAATAAGCAAAATTGCTGTATTTGGGATGAAGAGCAACCCGAATTGTATCAAGAGCATCCATTGAAAACAACAGTTTGGTATGCTTTGTGAGCTGGTGGAATCATCGGTCCATATTTTTTCAAAAACACTGCCGGCGAACGTTATTGCACCATGGTAACATACTTTTTGGTACCTAAAATTGAAGCACATGGCCTCCACGATATTTGGTTCTATCAAGACGGTGCCACTGGCCACACAGAGTGCGGAACAATGGACTTATTGGGACATCATTTTGGTGAGCAATTAATTTCACGTTTTGGTCCGGTGAATTGGCCACCAAGATCGTTTGATATCACACCTTTGGTCTTTTTTCTTTGGGGCTACGTAAAAGCAATATTCTATGTGGATAAACTAGCGACGATTAAAGCATTGGAAGCAAATATTGAGTGAGTTATTTGTGAGATTCCGGTCAAAATGCTCGAACGTGTCATCAAAAATTGGCGCGAAAGAATGGACCATTTAAAGGCCTGTTGCGCCAACATATGAAGGGTATTATTTTTTAGAAATAATTGTGAAGGCTTGTTTTTTTGTTTCATAATAAAATTTTGACCATAATATAATATTTTATGTGTTTTATTTCTACAATCCAAAAACCGCTCGTTTTTAATCACCCTTTATGATTTTAAGCTGAGAAAATGAATGACTGCTATAAAGAGGAGAACCTTGTACAAAGACAACACGGGACAATCTTGATGTGTGAGCTCTTTCTTCTTTTTTCTTCATTATTTAATAAACTTTGTATTTACAAAAATATTAAATTAAATTAAAAGGAATTAAGAGAGTAATTTATTGCCTTATTGAGTCCCTGAAGTTGAACATTTCTATGATAAATCAATTCGCATTTTGAAAAGGAAAGTCCACAGATTCGGAGTTAAGAAAAGTGGTAGATAAGGCTGAAAGCGTGGTACTTTGTAAAAAAATATGCCATAATAGTGTTTTTTGACATAGAAGGAGCTTTTGATAATCTTCCATCTAAAACTATAGAAGAAGCATTTGTTAAGTTTGGCATTGATGATTGTACAAACCAATGGTACAAGTACTTTTTAAAAAAATAGAACGACTGAATGTTCTCAACAAGGATGTAAAGTCTCATTTACTCCAACAAAAGATGTCTGCAAGGAGGAATTTTATCCCCATTTGTGTGGAACTGTGCTATTCAGTAGATAATTCTACCCAACCCTGGACCAATATTGACTTTTGGATTTGCGGATGATGTAGCTGTGATAATGACTGGAATAAATATGTCAACTATGGGTTCTATCATACAAAAACGGGTGAACGAAATGAGCAGATCTGTGGAAGAAATTGGTCTTAGTTTAGTGAAAATAAAACAAAAGCAATGTTATGTACTTGGTGTCATAAATTGAATACACCGATATTACATATGAACGGAGGAATTATAGAATGGGTATGCCAGTAGAAGTATCTCGGTTTAGATATCGATAGAAGATTGAATTGGAAATTGTATTTGGATTACATTATCAAAAAGGCTAAAAGGGCTTTATTCTCTGCCCGTAAAATGATTGGGACGCAGTGAGGTTTAAAGCCACTAGATGACTTTTGACTTACGGAGCAGGAATATGGACACTGCGTATATAACGAGGAGTTCCAGATTGAGAGGTTGAGAAGAAAAAATAGATTAGCAATCCTAATGTTTTGTAGTGTGATGAGATCTACACCAACTAGAGCTTTAGAAATCTTGCTCAATGTTGAACTTTACACCTACGTATAAAACGACGAGCACTAGCAATCCGTAGGAGAATAGAAGAAGACATTAGTATAACCTGGATCCCTACTAATAAAGGCAAAGGAGGGGCTTGGCTGATCCAAGAAGAGTTGAAATCAGTATTAAATATCTTTAAAGCACCATTAGAGGTTACTGAGAAAAAAAATTGCCATAATATTTCTATTGAAATAAAAAAGCAAGGAGGAACGATTAGTTCAAAATTTTTCGACGTTTATACAGATGGTTCAAAATCGATGGCAAAGTTGGATATGGCTGGTGTATCACTTATCAAGATATCTGTGTCATTGAAGGATGTGGCAACTTAAACGGGTACAATACTGTTTTCAAGCAGAACTGGAGGGTATTTTAAAGGCATTACTTGCTCTCAATAGTATGGAAAGTTCGTTCCATTGCCTATTAAAATTTTGCTAGATAGTTCAGCTGCTATTAGTTATTTTGCAAAAAATGAAGGCTTCTTCACTGGTCATCAAGTTAGGGCGATAGAAGAAATAAAGTGTTTGAAAAGTAATGTGACAATAACATGGATAAAGGTCATTGGGATTATAGAGGAAATGAATATACAGATGCGCTTGTCAAGAATAATGGAACTATTCAAGAAGAATCGAAAGTGGAGGTTCCCAAAAGTGCAGTTTTCTCCGAGATAAATAAGTACATAAGGAAAACATGGAAACAGGAAGACACAACGTGTCGACAATCAAAATTCTTTTTGGAGGGGCCTACTGCGGAATGGAAACTTTTTAAAAGCAGGAGAGCATCTATAAACATTACTGTTGGTTTCATTAAGGGACCTATTCCTTTAAGGAAGCATCTAAAGGTAATGGGAATGGTGGAAGATGTATCATACAGATTGTGTGGAGAGACAACTGAGACTCCAATTCCTTTATGGGTAGAGTGTGATGTCTTGGAGAGTATAAAAAGGGAAAATGGAAAACACGGACTAATAAAAAAGAAATTTTACACGCCATCGAAGCCATTAAGAAGACTGGCTATTTTAATGACGTTTTTTAAATGGCGTTGTTATTTTTATAGACAGTTTTAGGGCCTTGTTTTGGTCTTATAATTTTTTGTTGTAAAAGATGTGATTTTAGTATATGAAAATGTCCGTCTGTGTTCACAGAAACACTGCTGTCGTCTTTTAATCAGAACTCAATAGTTTGTGTTGTCAAGGCGTCATTTGCAAAATCATTTTTCAATGATTTATATACTGTTTTTTCTAACGAGTATGCACATATATATATGTAGATGAGATTTGTGGAAGAGAATGCTGCCTGTTATATAATTTTGGGAGGAGAAAATGAAATACTGCTATAAAGAGGAGAACCTTCTACACTTCTACATTAGTGTAGGGAAAATATTATAATTTTATTATGCATTTAAAAAACAATTGGCACGAAAGATATGAGAGAATTCTTCGTTAAGAAGGAGATTTTAACACCCCCATAATTTATTAAATAATAAACAAAAAGAGCTGATGAATAAAACGTTTTTTCTTTTATAATCTCTAAACTTAGTTTTTTCTTTACACAGATCCTTCTCTACATATATTATAGTGATACTCAGTAAGGGCTATGCGTGCCCCTATTTGAGAACTTTATTCTAAATGATAAAAAATATGTTTGGGTTGTTAATAAATTTGATTTTATACTTACCTATACGAAAAAATGAAATATTATCGAGTTGAAATGGGAGTGTTATTAAACCTTGATATTTGAATAAAGACGCTCTACTAAATAAATATTCTCCATCAATTGTGATGAAAGTGACGGAAGGCCTTAAGCAGTTTAATTATATTTGTTAAAAAACAAATCAACTCCACCTCAGACAAGGTTAAAATAGTTATCATTTTGGTATAATCTTGATTCATCCTCAGTATTGATATGACATATTGATATTGATATGCAGAGAGAAGGGGAGGGGTCACTGATTGTGGTATCCTTGTTCGAAATGATAAAGTTATGTAAAATATGAGGCACATATATGAGAACAATTTTTAGATAAGACAGAATAAATGTGCCTTTTTTTTCTAAATTATTATTCCCCATGCCCCCTTTATACATTAAATAATTTATACATAAAGCATAATTACAGTAGGTTGTCTGACCCAGTGATCTATCTTTAAGTTAATTCTCTCAATACAAATTAACTTATTACTTATATAGATTATCTTAGAAATATGTTGTATATGAACGGAGTGCGACAGAGAAATTTTCCGCGTCCTTAAAATTATTTTTTTTTCCTGCTGATTAAAGTTTCAGATGGCATCTCAAGTAATTTTCCAATGCATGTGTTACTTTTCTTGCGCATTGTTTTAGTTTGATCAGAATCGGACAAAAAATGAGTGAACAAGAATAAAAAGGCAAAGGGTTTCGATCTTTTTGACGCGGATGTTAATACAAAAATAATTTCAGAGATTGTCGGTGTGACCGTGAGGACAGCCTGCAACATCAGGGATACCAAGGAGAATGGAAAAGGAGTCAAAAGGAAGGCATGAAGTGGAAGAAATGACTTGAAGTGAGATGAAACATTTCTCAAGTCACTGGAGCATAGATCAAGGAAGATCCAACAGCATAAATGCACAGCTTGGCTAACGAGTTCAACGTGGATGAGATCGCCATCACGAGGGTAGTTCATGATGACATTGGCCTTAAGAGCTTTTTTCAGAACTCCAACACATCTTCTCACCGACAGGATGAAGGCTTTGAGGCTGGGGAGATGCGAAAAAGTCCTTAATTACTGGAGGAGACATCGGTCGACTGTATAGATCTTCTCAGATAAGAAGATTTTCACAGTTGACGTCGTTTTGAACCGCTGAAACGACAGATTTACAGCAGCATTACTTGAGGAAGTCCAGGGCGCCTTCAGGACAAAACATCCAGCCCAAACAATAGCTTTGGGAGTCTGGGCCTCTGATGGGAAGAAAATGGAACCCTTCTTCTTCAAGCCCAATAAGAAAATCGGGGATGAGGCCTACTATGAGGTGCTGATGGAGAATATTTTGCCCTGGCTGAAGGCTAGCTATCCTGAGAACAACTATGTGTTGACCCAAGACTGTGCCCTCAGCCGTACGGTCTTGAAGACACAGAACTTTTGCAAGGATCACTTTGCTGACTTCTGGGAGAAGAACTTCTGGCCCTCTTACAGGCTCAATACCCTCGACTTCAGTGTCTAGAGCGTCTTAGAGAGCAAGGTGGGGAAGACATCACACAGAAATGTGCAAGAGCTCAAAGCCAGCTTAAAAAAGCAATGGGCTAACATATCTGCCGATTATATTGTGGCAACCGGCGCCAGTTTGGAGGCTGTGATAGAGGCTGGAGGCAGCCATGTTGAATAATTCTTGCCAAAATTGATATGTTAAAAGTTTTTTCAATAATATTTTTCATTTTACTTTTCAAATAAAAGATTATTAAGGTTTTGCTTCTTGATCGCGTAAAATTCCCCTGTCACACTCTGTAGGGTTGTAAATCATAAACATTTTGGTTATGTAAAAAAAAAGGTAAGATGGTAGCATTAACAATTTTAATACTGTTTTGGGGTAGAGCAGTTAAGCTGTCATAACGTTTCATTAGATTAGCTGCAAGTAACTATAAGCAGTAGGAAGTACATACAGGTCCCACTCTATCAAGCAAGGATATAGGTGGAAATTACATTGTCGTCGATCCTCAATTGTACTCAAAGTTCAACAGATACTTACACTGATAACCAATGCTGCGCATCGATTTTATTTTTTAGGTCGCCTGTTATAATGAATGTTCTTTTCAACATGCTGCTGATTGTGGCTGATCATGACAACTTTTTCCCCTCCAAAATATTCTTCAAATTACAAATTTTGTGCTACTTTTTTTAAAATATGCCAACTTCACTGTTAATTACTCTCCGTTATAATGAATGTTCATCTTAGATTTTATAGCCTAACCTTGTCAATAGTAACAAAACTCACGTGCTTCTCCCCTACCTCCATAATTTTCCGTTTCTATCATTGCAGATATACACAGCTGATTGATTAATTAATTCAGTAAAAGGCTGTTAAAAGTAATAATAGTACGCCACTAGTATCTGGCCAAAAACTGGTCCATTCCTCAGGTTAGATTCACATGACAACATGAACAAGTCTGCATAGGAGAAGCTAGAAGTCAAGCTATTAGAAATAGAGATATCTGAGGGTTACGGAATGGGCGAGCCAGTGTTTCTGGTCTTCAACGCAGCTATGGTTATCACAAACCTTATAAGTTTTTGTTTGATGCTCTCGGTGGGAAATGTGACCGGTTTACTGGTCTTGCTGATACCTGGGATGATAATGAGAGTAAAAAGGAAAACAAAAGTTTGTAAGGTCAGTAAAAGTGACCAATGATCTGGCTGAGAGTGGTGTGAAACTGATAAGTGACTTTGCAACTCAAATCACAACTACTCCAGAGAGGAAGAGTTCCTTACTAAAATTGTAGAGTACCATCGGGACAAATTTGACAGTTTCAAGAAAGCTGCATGGAACAAGTGACAATAGATATATTAGTGACATCCATTCTGACAAGTTAATTTTTTGTATGTTTTTTTATCAAATTTTTTGTATATTTGTTTAATATAAATAGTTATAATTTTCACAAGTATTTATTTGTTTACCTTCATACTCAAGAAAATTTTACCAGCTTTCATTTGGTACCACTTTTAGTGCAATAGTATAAACTTCAGTGTAGCTCAAATGACAAAATATCTTGAATTTTGCAGCATTTTAAAAAAAACTTAAACAATAAAGCTAAATGGCTTTTGCGGCAGAATATTCAAGGTTCAAAATCAAAGTCATTTGTATATTTAGTTAGTTTATACCTTGAAAAAATAAGAATAATATCAGTCGGTATATGTTTGATGAAAAAAAAGTCTAATTTGAAGCGAACTTGTTCTAATTTTTATTATTTATTTAGTTAAATAAATAAAACGCTTTTTTAAATAATTTCCCTTACATTCATAGTTTTTAAAGTTATCTTATCCAAAGCAATGGATGAAAAGTTAAGGAATACATTTATCCCAGATGGATTACAGATTTATGCTTTAAAGTTAACTTCTATTTTATTTATTTATTCCAAGGAAAACTTTAATAATAATTTGAAATACCAGTTATAATCAATTAAGTAATTATCGAAGGATGTGAAAATGCTCTTGAAAATTATTTAATTTAATCAACAACAAGTTTTTTTTTTGATAAGTAAGACAAAGGATATTATTGTCAGTGATGCATAAAATATGTCCTGTTGATATGCTAAAAGAAAAAGAACCGAAAATGGACATGGCAATCCTGACAATTTGAAGAATGTTTGGGGAGGAAACCAGCATAGTTGTCATAGCGTTTTATGAAATAAGGGATAAACAGATATGAAATCCTACTCAATGTATACCAATGACATATACAGGGGCGGTAGGGGATGGGATGAAGGAGTTGTGACCGCCCTCAAATTAAAGAATTTTTTCTAATTACTAGTTTTTATTGTGGTCAGGATGAAAACATTTAATGCACAAATAGGGGCAATTTTTTTTAAATATATCTTTTCTTAAAAAAAGCTAATTATTCAGCAAATATGAAAATGTAATATTTGAAATTTTTTTGTGAATAAACCAAATGAACGTATTTTTGATTTAAGACATAACAATCTAGTCAATGTAGATCTTGCGGTCATTTAAAAGGTAGCATCGATCTTGTATCGATCGATAGTGCTCCCTTATTTATATCATATACATATTTTTGATCTAAGAAATAACAATGTATGTTTGGACCCGTTCACCCTTTTTTGTTCATGTTATGAAATGTTTCCTTTGGTCGTTCACTTTTTTTGTTTTCATTCGTTCATTTTTGAACTGTGAAAAAAAAAAACATGGAACAATAAAATTTTGTGGGAACGATAAAAACTAATGTTCCTACTACATGCCAACAAATCCAGTAAATAAGATTTTTTCAATATAAATGTACTAGACGGAGTTATCAGAATTTGTCGAAGTTATTAAGCGTCGATAAACTTAGCTTTAGAAATGTATATAATATGTTGTCCTAGTTTTGATTATATTAATATGATGTGCTGTGATGTGCCTTATCTACACACTCGCTTTTTGCCAAATCTCACATAAAGCCACATCCATTATTTTTATTTTTTTATTTTATGTATCTGGCTCGCCAAAACAAAAGCAAGCAAAATGAATTTTCTCAAAATATATCATACTTGAATGTGGATAACATTTATATTCATCGACAAATTATCGTTAATTGCTATGCACAAATTAACTCCTAAAGCTATGCAAAAATTGTAAAAAGTAGTCCAAATTGATAAATTTTATTTGAAAGAAAATATCAGGGCCAATATAAGTATTAAATCAAATACTGGATCTACTATAGTTGGGTATTTTAACTTATTCCACACAAGTTCTTCAAAATTCCCTCCGCAGACAGAGAGACGCTCAAATGTTGCATAAAATATACATATTTGTTTTCTGGGGCCTCTTCATAATGAGTAAGACTTGAGAGTTTATATTTATAGGATATGTTTGCTGAATAATAACATAATACTATTTATGACAAATGTCTATACATATTTGTTTGTTCCATCCCCCAAGGGAGTACCTTTAAGTGTGAGTAAAATTATTGCAATACAATTTACCTGCAATTTTTGAATTCAATCCAATCTTCTAAGAAATGGATCGAGAGGATTGGTAAGGAGTGGGGAAATAAAACACTTAGGCCTCTTAAAATATGGTTGAATACCCTCTGCCCTCGGATTGAAGCGGGAATAGCGCACACTTAGAAGAACACACACAAACTTTCAGCCAGATCAGTCTATTTCTTTCTATTTGGCATTCGTTTGAATCGAAGAATCGGATGGAAAGATTATGGTGACTGTATTTAGAATTTGCATGGAATAATCCTCATTGACTCTCTGGAAATGGGTAAAACTATTACAGGTGCATATTGTTCATCGTTATTGGACTGTTTGAAAACCGATCTGCAAGAAAAACACCCATAATTTGCCAACAAAAAAGTCCTTTTTCATCGCGACAATGCACCAGCTCACACCTCAGCAGTTCTGGTCGCAAAATCAATGGCAATAAGGTTCCAAATCGAGATGCCCACAGCACTAGCAATCTCACACATCTCCACCCTTCTGTCATCCATCACCATATCATGGATTTTATCAATGATTTCTGGAGTAATAACCTCAACAGGGCGTCCAGAACGTTCAGTGTCACTTGTGCCCATATTACCATTCCGAAAATTAAAAACCCCTTTTAACTGTTCTAATCGAAGGTGAGAAGTCTCCATAATGTTATCAACCTTCTCTTTCGTCTCCTGAGGCGTTTTGCCTTCATAAAATCATGTTTAATCAACACACGACATTCTTTTAATTGAAAATTACCCCACTTCTTCTATTCAAACGAATGCCATACAGAAAGAAATAGATCAATCTGGCTGAGATTTGGTGTGTGTTCTTTCAAGAGATGCTACTAACTAAACATTACCATGATACGGGCTAGTAGTGCCTGTCTTCTCCTGATAATAATTCCGAAATTGGGACCAACTACCAATTGATTTATGGTCTTATTTTCTCTGTTTCTTTTCGGGAAGGGGAAGTAGCAGGATAATATAAACCAACATCAAGTTAGCAAGAGTAAAACGTCTTAAAAATGATTTCATAGGAACTCATTTATATATTATAAATTGTGATAATATAATATTATAATAATTATATCCATATATAACAACGCCGGCCGGAAGCAATCTTCTTTAGAGCCTTAAAACATTTCACGAATTGAGAATTATCTATTGTTGATGCATCCATGACTCCTGCCTTTTCCCTCAGACCACCATTTCATTTTCAAGCGCGCACTTTAAATTGTTTTTGTTTCTTCATTTAGGTTTTCAAACCAGGGAGTCACATCATCATTCGCCTTTAGTCTATAACAAAACCATGTCCAGTTAACGACAACTATAAAAATCAATTTCACTTCTACTTCGTATTTTTCCCTTGTCTATCCAATGCGTTTAAAAAATAAGTGAAAATATCAAGTTACATCATTTTAATTCAAATCCGTGATTTTCTTTTTGACTTTTTGTTACTAAATAACATTTAATTAACATGTCTGATATACAATACGATTCCTTTGACTATGATAGTCTTATGGAGTTGCCTGGTTCACCCTGTGGAGATAGCGGAATTAATAGTGATGACCTAGAGGAGAGATCTAAGAGTGATTCCCCCTATTCTTCTGATGACAATTTAGGGTATGTGAATCATTTGTTTAATGCGTGTGAATGGGAACGTATAACATTTATTTATTTCTATTCTTAAGTACATAGGTATACAAGCATATTTATACGCTTATGTCTTAGTCTAAATTAAACATCTGTTCTTTTGCCAAAATAATATTTACAAATGAAAAAAATAATAAATATAACGAATAATAAGGATATTACAAATCTTGTTTGATAATGTGATTCCTATCATTTACAATTAATTTTACCGCAAGGTGCCCTTTTTTTCGGGTATAGGGGAGGGCCCATAAATAACAAGGGTGTAGGCAGGTGGTAGACTGGAGGGGCTGTACCTCCCCCCCTAATATCCAAATTTCCAAAAAAATAATTCTACAAAAAAAAATCCAAAAAATTTAATTGTCAAATTTTTTCCCCAATTTTTTATTTGAAAGTTTAATTTTATGTGAACAGCTAGGGACTTCTGAATTTTTTTCCAATAAGATAAATTTTTTGTAGATACCTATGAATTTTTGAAATTGTTTTCTAAAAATTTGATTTTTTGTGACTAACTGTGGATTTTTGAAATCTTTTTACAAGAGTTTAAAATTTGAATTCTTTTTCCAAAAATTAATTTTTTTGTGAACAGCTGTAGACTTTTGAAATTTTTCCAAAAATGTTTAGTTTTTCAATTCTTTTTCCCCCAATATTCCAAAAACCAATTTTTATATGAACGAAAATATTCTTGAAATAAAAACCTTACTGGTGAGGTAAAAAAAAAAACCAAGCCCCAAGGGGGAAGGGGCAGTGTCCTGAAAGTATTTGATTTGGTACCCACACTTTAAATTTTTAGTTATTACTACTTATGGGACGATAAAATAAAATCCCGATGCCAATTCTGAATATTTTAACTAATAGTTAAAAAATACCATTTTGCTATAAATTTCTAAGTATAACCATAGATAAAATAAATATTTTTTATCATAAATTATTTTATTACAATATTTATAAAATTATAAGACTCAAGTAACAACTTCACATGGTCGTTTTTATATCTCGACGTATATATTTAATATATATATATATTTTCATAACTTAGAAAAGTAATAAATAGTGAAATACTTGTAGTAAATAATAATACATAAGAATCGTAATCGTTAATTAAACATTATTTACCCGATGTTGATTCCGATTCCAGAAAAAAAAAAACGATTCTCCGATTCCAATTAATCACCCCCATTACTAGTTTTACTTATTAAATATAGGTTCTTGAAATTAAAAAGGTTGTTGAATAAAAATTGGTTCAGTTATAATTAAAATTTTTGTGTGTTTTAATGTCCAGAATCAAAATCAATAAAATATCCCATAAAGATTAAATTTTACAAGTATCTTGTTGGGGATACATTATTTTGAATAATTTAATATGCATAACATGTTTTTATTGTCCTAGCCAAACTAAAAAAAATTGGAAAAATACTGAAAAGTGGACTTTGAACATTAATTTCTCCCGTTTTAGTATTAAATTTTTTTTTTTTTGTTTCTTGTTTCCAAAAACCAGAATTGTGCTTATAAAAGAAGGAGTAAACCGGACACTGCGTAAAATTGAGGATTGACATTGGAGCGATTCTAGCCAATGCCCTGTTTAATTCCTTCCCCCCCCCCTCCCTTATCACAGCTGCTTGTATTTGGTCTGATAAAACGTCATGACAGCTAAGCTACTCTCCTTTGAAACATTTTTCAAATTGTCAGGGTCACTATGTTGATTTTTGCTTTCTTTTTTTAAATATGCCCAAAATAAACGAGAATTTCACAACCATATATAGTGGTATACAAAATATTACCTGTCAATAAGTAAAAATAAAAAATATGGAAAATAAATGTGGTAATTGTAACAATTTGAAAACTGTTTTGGTGGGGAGCAGCTTGTCTAAAAGGAAATTTATATATGATCAGCTGCAAGCAAACGGAATAGGAAGGAAATCATCTCAAATCTAATTATTTATTATATAGAAGAAAAAAAACATATGCTGGAATAACTCCGATGTCATTTTTCGACATCACCGGCAGGTCATATTTTAAACAACTCTATGAAGAACGTGATAAATGAAAAAAAAAAAAAAACATGAAAATAGTATCCTAACCTAATCAAGTCTAAATAGGTAATATACATAGTTTCTGAATCATATATCTTACAATAATTGAAGAGTCTTGCCCAATTCTTAAACTTTTTTTAACTATAACATATTAATAAACAGCGGTGAATAAAAAAATGTTCTGTCAATATGTAAAAATAAAAGATACCGAAAATGGAGGTGGTAATCTTGATAATCCGAAGAATATTTGGGGGGAGAGCAACTTAGATATGGAACACGTACACAGGGTGCACTGTATATAGTGCTCTCTGATGAATATCATAAACATATTTATGTTTATAATAAATAATAATGAAGTTCTATTAGTTAAATATTGCATGCTTGTGCATAAATAACAAGAGCATTGTTTCTGTTTTTTATTGGTATCTTATGTATATCTACAGATGTGAAGTATTTAAAGGATTAAAAAAGGAAAAACGGTTGATGAGTGTGCTCTTTTTTCTTTATCGTTCATTGTTTAATCAGTCGTGGGTGTGTTATCATCTTGCTATATAAGAAGAATTATTGTCTATCTTTGTTGTATATTGTTGTTCAAATGAGTAACAAAATAAATATATATGTTTTTAAATATAATTATGATATGTTCCCGGCATTAATACTATTTTAAATGTAGAAGGTTCTCTTATCCAGAGCAACAATTCATTCCCCCCCGAGAAAAAAAAAATCATGTTACAGGAAGTGGATATTAAAAAGGGTCTTAAATTCAGTAATACCATAAGTCTCTCTCCCGCCTTCTCCTCGTGCTCTCACAAATCCCATTCCCATGTATATCATAATTCATATACGTTTATTTCAGGTATATGTTAAGATTTGAATAAATATAAATGCTGGTATGTTCAAAATGAATGTTGTTTGTTATTCTTAGTGAACGCTCAAAAGATTAAAGTACTCATCAGTCATCCCAACATATTTTTTCCCTCAACCACTTATAATCAGCCATGAAAATCCAGTGTAGAATGGGCATGTTAAAAAAAAAAAAAAAAAAAAAATAGGAGAAGAAAGAATAATTCTCATGACGTCTCATAAATAAGGATATACTCTGAAATGACTCCTATGTCGATCCTCAATTTTACTTCGAGTCCAACAAAGACTTACACTTATAACTCTCGAACAAACCCTCATTGTTACTATCCATCCTTCATGAGCACTAGTTATAACTTTACACTAAAATAAAGTTACCTTCTCTAGGATTTAAGAATTTTACACCTCTATACATATAAACTAGAAAATTAAGAAGAAAAAAAGCTAAAGAAAGAATATATATAAATATATAACATAACAATAGATTACTACTATAAAAAAAGAGAATCTTTGGTATTTAAAATAGTAATAGTACTGGAAAAATATTATCATTATATTTAAAGCCAAATATATTTATTTTACTATGCATTTCTAAATGAATTTTATTAAATAGTGAAAAAAAAAAAGAATAAATAGCACACGCAACAACACATTTTTCCTTTTTTTAATTTCTAAACTTACCTTTTTCATTACAAAATCCTATCCCTTGTAACTTGTTTCTTGTAACTTTTGACATTTATTGTAATGCTTTGGAAACTTTTGAATGCATAATTAATTAATGAATAACAGCTAATTCCAACATATATAAGCTCCGTTTTTCTAGAACATTGATCAAGTTTAATAATGCAATATTGGTTTTACAATTTCTTCTCATAAATATTGGTCATATTATTTGGTAATTTTGAAAGCAACATACCTATGATCATTAAATCCATCAATGCTCTCCCCTCCCTAAATTTAAGTGTTTTCTAAGCAAATAACTTCCTTAGCAGAGAGGAAAATCAAACGTGATAACCTTAACTGGAGAGCAGAAGTAATCCATTAATAATAAACAAAAACTATTTATCATTGAAAAGATTTCGAATCCATAATATTTTGAACACCATTAGAGACAAATTTAGTTATTAATATTGGTGTTTGGTCTAGACCGATTAAGAAAAATAAAACGATCTGGATCTGTCTTACAAAGAAATCAATATGGATGGGTCTCATATAAAACTCAGTCAAGACAAATTCTATAAATAAAGTTTTGATGACGCTATGTGTTTTCTAATTGTGAACATCGACCTGCAATGACATCATATGAAGTTAAATCTGTTGCATAAACTATATATGTACAACTGAAAAATCAGACGAATAGAAGAAAAAATATGTCTATAAAGTCTGATTTAAAATTCTGTCTAGACTGGTTCTATAAATAAATTGTTCATGACTTCATATTGGTGTCAAAATTGTGAGCATCGACCTAAAATGACGTCCTATGAAGTTATATGTGTAGCATATTTGTACAGCTCATAAATCAGTATAGGAAAAATTGGTCTACAGATGGAACGATATAGCTCAATAGAAACCACACTCAGGAGAAATTATTCTCTTGAACCCAATGTGCATAGAGAACCAAACATATATTATGTATAAGGACTTCAAAGAAGATCCGATTGAGTAATTGTAATACTCTTTACTATGACGGAATCAGTGCAGCTTCATCTGAAAAATTAAAGGATCATTAAAAAAAACATCTGTCCATAGATTAAGACCTAAGAAAATCCGTTTTGATTGGTCTCATTTAAAATTCTTCAGTCTCGACTGATTCTATAAATAAATTGTTCATGGCGTCATATAGGTTTCAAAATTGTGAACTTCGACCCAGAATGACGTCATATAAAGTTGAATGTGTTGCATAAATCATATTAGTACAACTTGTAAGTCAGGGATAAGGGAGAAAATCGGTCCATAGATTGAGACCTTACACATCGGTCCACAATTTAAAAACAATTAGATTTCAGTCTAAGGTCTGGACTGATATATATAAGTATCGATCCAAATCTGTCTAGAAAAAATCATTTAAGATCGAACCAGAAAAATATTTGTCTCGGACCGAGTCTCAACCCTAGTAGTTGCTATTTTTAATTTCTTAGAAAAAAGTATTTTACGATTTTTTTTATGTATCATATGTTTTAAATGTTTAAAAGTTGTAATTATTCATAAGCTGAAGAAAATATTTTTCCATTACTTTCTTATACTTATATCTAAAACCAATGCTACATTGTGTGTATGTTAACAACCCTGAGGAGGTTAATGAAACAATCCATTGTTTTAATATGATGCAATATCCAGTAGTTGACCAGTAATTAACTGGTTTAGTTTTCATAAGTTATAGTAAACAACCTTTTTTTTTTAAAGGGGCTTCAATTAATATTATTATATGTATATAATCTGCAGGATCGGTAAATAAAATGCCCAACTCACCGACTCCGACCCCAACTCGCAATTTTTTAATATATATTTTATAGCCTATAAAAGCACTATTGAGTCATTTGAGTCTAGAGACTATAAATATAGATCTAATTTTTAGCTATAGGTAGTTATTAGTCATATATATTAAATAGTTATGCTATTTATAAAGAAAATATTAGGAATATAAGATATTTGACAAGAAACAATTTATTATATTCATTTATTTTATTTAACAACAAATTAAATGAATCAAAATCTATCTATTACTAATACATTCATAAGTTTCTGAACGTAACTCAGGAACAAAATTACAAACAACCTCTCACTGCAACGTTACTATTTCCTCACATGACATTCACTGTTCACAAGACTTAGTAATGAACTAGTTTGGCTTGTAGCTGTGATATATCCAGCATGATAATTTAGACTTTAAAGATGTTCGGGAATGTCGATTGTATAGACTATAGATACATTTGTGAAGTAAACTTGTAAATAAATTAGCTTTCAAGTTTCATAAATTAATAGTACTTATTACCTATAAATTATAAACATTTAGAAAAAAAACTATGCGAACACTTAATGTAAGCCTTAGATTAGAAATATGTTTTACTTACATAAGTTATAACAATTTTTGTATCCGGAGTCAGAGTCCGCACAAATTTCCTGTTGGGTTTAATTAATATTTTCTTGCCCAATTTGGACAGATATTTCGATCCAGACCGTAGACCGCAATTTAATCGTTTTCAAATCGGTCTTCATATATATCTATATAGATTTTCTCCCTCATCCTGGTTTATGAGTTATCACGTTGTTACATTTATAGGATCACTCATCCCTTTCTCATAGAAAACACAGAAAAAAATGCCCAAAATCAGTTGATAGTTCACTAGTTCTGTGATACTTATAAAAGTTCATTCATATTACAATCGTTATAATATTGGTTCGAGCTAAATGTTAAACCCTTCTCATAATGAAATGAATCAATTATATTAATTAATTAATGCTTAATCATTGCAATTCGTGGCAAATAATTAAGTATTCCATTTTTTAAATTGGAGTAACATGAATTTACTCATCATAAAATATTTTATAATTTTTTTGGCTATGTGTCCCTTGGGCTACATCACCGATGAACTTTTTTGGATGAAGGATTCATTTAGATGAATCAGACTGTTAAGTTTATTGTAATGAACACAAGGTATTCATTAATTCTTATTTTCTGTGATAAATATGTTTGTATCAATGTCACTAGTTGACTGGCAAAAGTAGAAATTGTGGAGACAGGGGCCTCTGCAGGATTATATTGGTGGGGAGGGGTTGAATTTTTTCAAAAATAAATCAAAAAAATTCAGAAATCCACATGTTTTGGCAAAAATATTTCAAATATTAAATTTTTAGTAGAAAAATGTTAAAAATCCAAATCCATTCAATGAAATTTCAAAAATTAAACTAAATTTCAAATATTAAATTTTCCTTTAAAAAAGAAAATTTCCTTATATAGTCTCCCCAACCCACCCCGCAGACGGTCAATATAGATAGTGTATATACACAATGAGGTCTAATTGGGTTTCAATCAACTTTATTGAGAGTAATACATCATTTATGTATGCAGATACCTTTTGAATTTCAGGAAAACTAGTTTTTTGGGTATATACTTTTACTCAATTGCATTTATAAAAAACAAACGTCCCCATTGGCCATACAGCTTAGCTGTCATGACCTTTCATTGGATGAGCTTCAATCAGTTATAAGAGGAAGGAAATCAACACAATGATATAGGCGGGAATTACTACGATGCCGATCCTCAAATCTACTCCGAGTCCAACAAGGACTTTTTTATAACTCCGCTACAAATCCTTAATGCTACTCTTTTTCTGGGTACACTGTATACGTTTGTCCGCACGTCATACTATCTATCTCAAAATTGGAGACAGTAACAGCAGAAAGTTGAAATTCAATTATCGAAACCGTTTAATAATAAAGAAATAACTTTGCTAAATGAAGCGATCCGGAAACTATATTATCCGAGTAGGAGGAAAAGACTAGGAGTCGACCCACGGATTGAGGATGAGGCTGAAGGGGATCACATCTCATTATGTAAAGTACTACAACTATTTCTACGATGGGATCTCCTCCGGCCTTTGTTCTCAGTTCATGGATCGCCTCCGAGTCCTCTTTTCCCTCCCTCTCCCTGTTTACTCCATATGAGAGAAACTCATAACCTTTTCCACATAATGAGACCTTCCATGTACTTTCATGGTGCTCCAATGTACTAATTGTCCAAATAATTTGAAAAAGTCGAGGTCCCTCTCCTCTTACTCCAATGTCAATAATATATTCCTCGCTTCCCAAAGTTATTTCTGTAGTATTTAAAGGTTGCCATAATTGAATTTCAACATTCCGCTGTCGCTATCTCTTATTTCGAGATAGAAAGATAAATTATGACGTGTGGGCAAACTTATAAAGTGCACCCCCTTTTTTATACTTATATGAGATCTATTCAAGAAAATAAAAAAAATATTGCCACTACGAAAGCTTGCCCCCTCTCCGTTGATCATATTATTCTCAACTATGTTTACTACATATCAGAAGAAAGAAATAATCCACTACATTTAAAAAAAACATTGCTTTTCTGCCTTGTCTGTTTATTTGTTTTCTGTATCGGATGAGGACTCATTTATCAACGAGTTCAAATTTAAAAAAAAAAGAAAAGGGATGAATATTTATAAGATAAAAAAATATGAAATGGGACCATAGAACGCGCCTAGAAAGGAGCGTGTGTAGGTATAGCATAGCCAGTGAGCCCTCTAGAGACTAAAGTACTTCCTGCTTCATCACATCACATTTAAAAAAAAATTCAATCTGGTATCATTATTCTTTCATTCTGGAGGAGAAAACATATAAGTATTGAGGAGCTACGTATGAGTGTGCACATGAAAAACGGAGAATAACACTAATGATTTGTTGGGGAGTTATCTTCTATATTATTAAAGTAACGTTTGTCTTTTTATCGACCCCTAACTAGTCGGGGCAATACTATTTACTAACGCCTGTATGGAATATAAAATATGCATATATTTAAAGAACAAATATGAAGGATCCAGTGGCTTCATTTCAGCAAAAGTCAAGGTCGTTGGAAGCTTTTAAACAATGGCGAGGCCCAACCGATTTTTACTGTTTTTCAAAACAAAAAGAAAAACCATTATAATTTACAGATTATTAACAAGTAAACATGGGGGTGGGGGGTAATTATATAATTGTGACATCATCGTCACACACCTTTACAATTATAACTAACCTTGTCTAAAAAAGTGGGGATACTGGCCAGCTGGTTCTGGTGCCACTGATTTGTTTACTTGATCAATAAATAAGTTTTTAGTAATTATTATCATTTTATCACTATAGATCCGAATCCCTTCGACACACAGAGTTTTATGTGAATGAATCCCATCCTTCCAAGGTTCCAGAGCACTTTGATGAGGTTGAAGAACTATTTGCTGGACTCAAATTAAACAGTATGGACTCGGGTACTATTCGAAGTCATAAAGGCACAGTGCGAGGAGTGAAGAACCGAGTTCGTGCAGGGATAGCCACATTTTTGCAAGAGAAAAAGGTTAAGGTAAGAATCAAGAAATGGGAACATTAATCGTGATACAGTTTCATCTTTAACTTTCGTAACTCTATCCCTGTAATATATTTTTTTACTTTTATACAAGTCATGGAATTTTATAATTAAAAAGTTGTTTATTTTTTTTGTTTTGAATAGTAGAACATGATTTAAAGATTGAATTCTTTCATGGAAAATTAAAGTAATGCCAGTACCTTTGTGTAGAACAGACTTTAAACTATACGTATGTACATAAAAACAAATGAATTGTGACTGAATGATTTTTTTAAAACTAACAGTCATAACTTGTCTACTCACAACTGAGGAATGTTACTTTATTCGTGATATTTGACTGAGGTCACAATATTTTACAAACATAATGAATTATTACAATTAATTATCCAGTCATTTCCATTTTATGTTTTATTATTTTAATTATATATCCAGTTCCGAAATTGAGAGCTAACAGACCATATGCCTTTTTTGTATTTGTGCGTGCATATGTCCAACAAATTCATATAATATACAATTTATGACCTACACTTTAAATGAAGAGCCTCTTTTTGATATGTTACTTTAGTACTCTGCATTTGAATAAATAATCATAATTTGATTCATAAGATACAGATTTGGATAAATAGATTGTAAATAACATGGATCCATGTATTTGTTATCAAGAAGTCATCGGAGTCATTCTCACCAATGTCCTTGTTTACTTCATCCTTCCCTCCTCTTTTGCTCCGGTCTGATTGTACCTGATCTAATGAAACGTCATAGCAGCTAAGCTGCTTTATTTCAAACCATTCTTCAAATTGTCAGGTTACCATGTTGATTTTCGTTTCTTGTTTTTTAACATGCCTAAAATACACTCTTTTTTCATCACTGCTTAAATTTGTATATTTAAGTAAGTAATGTAGGGATGCTGTGCTCTAATCCATTGACATAACTATGGAGTTGTATAGAACTTAATAAGAGGAGCATTATAAAGAATGAATGGCGAATCCTCTAACTCTCCTTCTTCTGTCATGCTTGCTCCTTTGAATGTATTACACAGGGGCTCCTCTTACTTCGAACCGTAGGTTCTCAGCACTATTATATCTTTTATTATGGCAGATAGCAGGAAAATCGCTGAAAAATTTAAAATTAAGGTCAAAAGACTTTTAAGGGCAAAGCTACTGCCATTGAAAATTTGAGTGGTCATTTTCGTGTTCTTTGGCTTAAATCATAATAATAATAAATGTGGGTTTTAGTTTGGTGGGTGAAAATGCTTTTGCATAGTGTAATATGTGTAGGGTTGGGATTTGTGTAAGTTGGCAAGGAGAAGGTGGGAGAGAGAGTTATGGTATTACTTAATTAAGATCCTAGTTAATATCAGCTTCCTAACATATGATTTTAGAAGGAGAAAATAAATTACAACTATAAAAAAGAGAATCTTTAATACTTAAAATAGCATTAGTACAGGGAAAATATTATGATTATATTTAAATTCATATATATTTATTTTACTATGCATTTTTAATCAATTTACTCCAAAGATGGCCGAGAATTCCTCTTTTAAAGAGATATTGATACATAAACGATTTATTAAATAATGGTCATAAGAGAAGAAATAGCTCACGCATCAACCATTTTTCCTTTTCTAACCCATATTCTTAATTTTTTCTTTACACTGATCCCTTCTTTAAATATTTGCCATGTATACATAGCTTATTTCAAGAGGAGTAAATCTAATCAACGGCAAGGACGTTATTATTACGAAACGAACAACTTTATTTCAAGTCCTTGAACACTGTCAATTTTGACGTAAAGATAATTCTTCCTTAAATATTATTCATCCAAGATGTAAAGGAATACTCAATATTTTACGACATTTTTATTTGTCTCTTTGTGTAAAGAATATCTTTATACAAAGACAAACTTAATCATTGTTCTAATAAGTGTTTCTAGCATGTATACATACAAACCACAAAAAATCATGATCAACAAAAATGTTTTAATCTTCTATTTTTGATGGATGAGTTTTTAATATTTATTGACCACGAGGCATCATTTCCAACCATGAGACATAATATATACACAAAGGACATTAAAAAAATATTAAACAATTTGAGATTTTTTTTTAAATTGATAATTTCTTCCTGGTTGAGTCTTTGTATATTTAAGTTCAATGCTTTTGACTTTCAGTTAATGATGCATGCATTTGTATAGACCTCGCTAATTAACAGTAGAACAACGGTAGTGGGTTTAGTCAAATGTAAAGTAATGAAAATCCAGTGTATTTTTTAGTTTTCCCGTTTTTTCAGAGTTGGAAAAGGAGTGAACTCTTCCTATTCTACTACATTGAATTATATTTAAAGGCGGATTGAACATTTGCATGTGCTCATAATAGACGGAGGAGAGTAACTTTGAGGATTGTATGCAGTTATAATTCTAAGATATAGTTGGAGTATAATTGAGGATCGAAATCGGAGTCATTTTTTATATTTCCTTCTCCTCCCCCTTCTTCACAGCTGATTATAGCCGAATTAATGAGACGACATGAGGGCTAAGCTACAATCCTCTAAGACGTTCTTCAAATTGTCAGGGTTACCATATTGATTTTTGGATTTTTTTTTTTTAACATGCCCAAAATACACATGATTTTCATCACTACAAATAGGGGTTTATTTTATTTTTGGTTCATATCTCTTCAGTTTCAAATATTATACTTTTTTTTAAATGATGTCCATAGAATGGACCATCAACCCTATAACTTTGATCAAATTGATTGTATGTTTTTTGTGGTAAAATATGTTTTAGCGAATATCAACAGGAAAAATCACCCAAATTAAAGTTCCTGAAACTAAAAAAAAATAAGGTAAAAACTTTTTTTGGGCTGAGCACCTAACCCCAATTATTAAAGCTGGCAACGCCCTGTATGGTTGCTAATTATTTTAAAAAGCATTTAACAATGCTGTTTGAGTATGTTCTAACTAAGAAAATAGATACATTGATTGTGAACAACCAAATGCGGAGTAAATTTTACTATTAGTGACGTAATTTCACATGTAAAATCAAAGGGGGAAGAAAAAACCAAGTTTGAAATAACATTAATATCCTTTAATGGTAGATTTCTCTTGTTGTTGTTTTTTTCCGATTAGTTTCTCTCGAATGACGTGACTTTTGATTCTTCGTTAATAACTAATTATTGTTGTTATTTATCATTCAACAATTATGTTCATCTAATTTTAACCAACCTTCTATGATTTGAAAATACACATTTACATTAATTGAATATTCTTTTTGTGGTTAGAATCCATGGTTATTTTTCTACAAATCATGGCGTTTATAGGTCCTTGTAAACATACTTACTTGCCTATAGAGAAATCCATGCATATATTGTTCATGTAACTATGAATTATACTATCATATTATTTGTAAACATACCAAGATATTTATTATTGAATGTTTTATTTTTCAATTTAATTTCACTATGATAATAAAATAATAAAAGAAGCGTAATATATTATAAAAATAATATCTAATTATTGTGACCCAATCAAGGATACCATTCGGCGAAAGTTATCCTTTTAAAATTATGTTGTTATTATTATTATCATTAGTGATGGATTATTGTTCCAACTGGCAAACAGTGCTAGGTCTGATTACTTACTAGCGGTAGTACTCGGCTTTGCATGGGAGTAATTAGGATTTCGACTATCATATACATTTTGATTAATAATATAGAAAATAACTCCCCAGAGCAATGAAATTATACTTTTCATTTTTCATGAGCACACTCAATACTTATATCAATTCATAATAGGTTGGGGCAAAAAGTAATTTCGTATTTTTCGCTATATTTCAATGCCTTATAAGAAGTGTTACAATCATCCGATTTAAACGAAGAATGCCCCGTTCTGTTCCATAACTTGTTTCCAACGAGAATCCAACTTCATGATACCCTTTTCTTAGAAGCACTTATCCCTAACTAAAAACCTCGGACAACCAATTTTCACAGGCTTCTATTGAGGCCAAATTTGTAACCTCGAGCGTGTTGGCCATAGACAAAAACTGGTGGTAGTAAATTGGTGCCAGGGGTATCTTGCGTACCAAATTTATGCATTGCCTTTTTATTAAAAGGTTGCGAGAGTTGCATTTCAACTATTCTCTGTCGCTGTCTCCAATTTCGAGATAGAAAGAGAAAGTATTATGTGTGGGCCAACTTATACAGGATACCCAGTGCCCTTTCCAGACTATTGGGTTGATCCATTTCAACTCCCCATCTAAGGCCCTGGAGCTTCTGGTGCATCATCAAAAGATATATGCACCCTGGCGTTGTCTTGATGAATCACGATTCCTCTCCTATTCGAGTTTTTTTTTATCTAGCCTTCTCTAAATAATCAGAAGGGTTTTATGATCAATTTTCACCTCGGGAGGGGGGAGGAATGCTACGTCTGCTGACAATTTTAATCCACTGGCCTACGAGTGCATTGGGCATAATTCAGAACCACTGTTGTGCAACACTAACTGAAAGAGTATCAAGCCCTTACACATACCAAATTTTCTAGGTCTTTTTCGATAAGTTTATCTCTTGCAGATAGTAAAAATGTAAAATATATCGAATTTCTTCCTTTGAGACCTCCATACTCAACGCACAATAATTCATGACTGAACTGGACTAGCAAAATACTGTCAACAAAGAGTTTGTAATATACACTCACACCTTTACAACACTTTATTGTATGATCCAATGTGACCAATAATGAACAAGATATACTTATTTTTAAAAAAGGTGGTAAATACAAAATTACTTTTTCCCAATCTAATATCTAGTCTTTCCTCAAGAATGAATGAAAAAATAATAATCAGAGTTTGAAAAAAAAAAAAATAATAATAATATGATAGGATGACTGATGAGTACTTTAGTCTCTAGAGTGTTCAGTAACAAAAACAAACAAAAAAATTGTTCCCTGTATGTTAAATACAAAACACCTGTGAGAGTTAATTCATTGTTACATACCTGCGTTTATATTTTTTTCAAATCTTAACATATACAGCTAATGCGTATGAATTATGATGATATACATAAGAGAGCAATAACGAAAACAAATCTCCTTGTATACATGCACACGCCTGCAATATTTCATTACTACAACATTGTTTGCATTGTTATTTCTTAGGTCAAAAATATTTACGAGGGTAATCTGAAAAGTTTTCAACCTTAACATGAAGATGGGGCACTCTTAAAAAAAACATTTTTTAAATCATTGCTTAGTTTTGGTGATGGATCCTCTAAATAAAAATAGAAAATATAGTTTTTTATTAAGTAAAAAGGAAGCAGTAGTTTCTAGCATTGCATTGTTAAATTAAAAACCTAAACTTATTCTTCACTAATACCTTTAAAATTATTTATTATGTGGTTCACAGACACTTAATAATATAGTTTTTGCAACTTTAAAGTTTTTTT
Organism: Lepeophtheirus salmonis; assembly: GCF_016086655.4. Taxonomy (NCBI): domain Eukaryota; kingdom Metazoa; phylum Arthropoda; class Copepoda; order Siphonostomatoida; family Caligidae; genus Lepeophtheirus; species Lepeophtheirus salmonis. The sequence continues at coordinate 53,323,403 of NC_052135.2, forward strand.
AATTTAAAAAGTAATTTACAACTTTCCCATTATATCAAACATAAACTTATGGGCCCTAAAAATAACATGGAGACAGTGCTTGACTTTTTGTTTGGTCGTCTTCTGATCGAACTAAGACATTTTTTTAATAATTGAAATAATGACAGATTCAATAAATTGGGGTGTAAGACAATTTGCGGAAAATATTTTTGCCAAAGGACTATTTTCTTAACGAACATTCCGTGGAAGGGCTATTTGGGACATTTGGACGAAAAATATACTTATATGGTATATGTGATTGTATATTTTAATTCAATTTAAAATGATAATGCAATAAATAGATACTGTTCATATGCTATATATGTCATAAGGTAAATAAATGAGTATTCTTTTGCAGAAAAATATTTATTTTATTAATTATATTAATTAATGATCATTATATAAACACACCAGAGTAGTATATGCTTCGAATGGAGTTCAAATGGTAATTAATTGATAGCAGAGAAGTAATACACACTTGTTCCAAATGAATCACTGTTGTGTTTGTTTATTATTTAATTTAGGGGAGATTGAGGAGACATGTTACACTGCCAATAACTTTAAAAAGGTAAAGTTTTAACTACCACCCTGTTCTTATACAATTGAGTGACTTCTTTTGTTTATCAAATGAACATAAAACCTGGGTTGCCTAATACTTACAGTTATAGAGAATTCGAACATTAATTATTGCACTAGATCAAAAATATTTTGGAATTATTTGTTTTAGGTAACTACCTATGTCATGTTACCTGGGCGTTGAATTATCTATAAAATTGTGAAACTTATGACAATTTAAAAAAAATAAATGATTTTTTGTGATATGATTCCTCACTCTTTCCCATTGAGAGTACTACAACGGTAAAGATTTGAACTACATTCGAACCACATACTTCTGTGTTGTGCTTATATAATGATAATTAATTAATATAATTATTTAAAAAAATATTTTTCTCTAAAAGAACACTAATTAATTTACCTAATTTACCTTTAACAAGACTTATTTATCGTAACATCATATAAAATAGAAATAAAATATACAATCATTTACATCAATATATCAAATATCCTTTTTCGGGTAAAAGTTCCAAATTACCCTTTTGTGAAATGTCCGTTCGACAAAAAATCTGCTTATTGACCAATCACGAATGAAGAAATATATATACTCAATTAAAAAGTAATTTCGTTACATTTCTTATTATTTCTTTGGCAAAGTAATATTGTCATACTGTTAGTTACTAGAAAAATTCAAATAAAATTTACAATCATTTACATCAGTGGTTCCCAAACTTTTTTGAGCTCGACCCTTAAAATATGATGCTAGTCAATGTGTGAACCCTACACCCTCATTAAGAAATGAATATAAAATTGGGAGTTTATTCTATGGAAAAAGATGACTTAAATGGCATATTAAATATGTAAAGTTCAACACTGAGCCAAAGAATATAAGTTATTTATAACCTTCAGTTAAACATTAAAAAAAAGTAAATCATTTTGTTATTTGTTAATATAATTTTTTTATTTATTATTGGTACATCCCTAATATATATTTATCCAAGGTTGTGCCCTGTTCAGATTCAGGGTTTCTATCGGTCCCTGTCTCAGTTCTTTCATTTCAACGGTGTCGGTTCAGCTTTATCGGCCTCGGTTCTTTTTTTTTACAGGCTCAGTTTAGTAGCATGCACTTAAAATAAGGGGTGTCGCTAAAAAATTGGGCCCAGGAGTTAATATATGATACAAACAGGACTGCAAAAACCTTATACGCAGAGAACCCCATATTCCATTAGGGGGCCCGAAAACTAAAGTTACTTCAGACAACGGGTTTCAAAGTGGGAGTCTAGAGGGGAGGGGGCAAGAATAATAATAATTGAGGATTGCATTCTGTCTACACCTACATAATACACATGTTTTGTATACAGGGGCCTCTGCTAAAAATGCATTAGTATAGGGGGGCCTTGGCATAGTACCATTTGGAAAATCCTGCCTTAAGAAATATTAAAGTTATCATACTATGGGGCCCCAAGAAGCTTAGTAACGGACCTGTGTCTATAATCTACCCCAGCCCTTGCTTCTTTTATTTACATCGTCTGGTGTGTAAAACCACTTTTGTGATTCATAAGGAACCTTAGCCATTTGAAACTCAGATACAACTGTATCACCCTGGCACTGTAAAACGATCGTTGGAAACCGCTGCACAAAAAAATTAGAAAATTGACTTATTGATTAAAATTAATTTATTTTTTATAATGTATATTATATTTTCTTTATAGGAACAAAAGCACAAGACAGCAATACATTGCGGTATCAGTTTGACTTTATCGGTTCCAGTTCTAGCAGTTCAAGAACCGGAACCGCTAAACCCAATAGGGGCAAAACTTGGTACATATATTTTATTTAAATAATATACGAGCGTTTTAATTATGTGCAGGTTGAAATGATGTAATGACCACTGAGATGTAAAATATGCCTTTTATTTGATAAAAAATTGTTAGAGTATATAACGAGAAATGCTATGTTTTAGATTGCTTTGCTCAACTAACTTTTTTATCTCGTCTTCTGTCGTGATGTCTAAGAATATCCCTTGCTATTGCTCAGTATCATAATTCTATGTATTTTATCTCTATGATTTTGTCTATAAGGTGTTACTTATTTATTTATTACTAAATTAAATATTGTCACGACACCTTGTAGATAATATTTTGTTTAAAGTTTGCTCAAGGCTTATTATTTAAGAGGTTTAATTGTATAAAAAGTATGTTCGTCTATACTATGTATCTACCAATGACCTTGGATATGTGGTTTCAAAGGTCATAATATTAATAATAATCCGTTTCATTTCTATAAAAAAATCATATTCTCTTACAGAATTATGTGGATCGAGAAGCTGGACGCGTCGTTGTGTACTTGTCAACTCTTGGAGTAATTCGCGAGACTTGGGCACGATGTTTTGAGGTGCGAAAGATACTTCGAACGCTCATGGTGAAAGCAGAGGAAAAGGATGTTTTTATGTCAAGGGACAATCAAATTGAATTGATGGAACGTATGAGAACCTCAGAGGTTCGATTACCTCAAGTTTTTGTTGAAGGGCAATACCTTGGGGTGAGTTTGTTAAACGGATTTGATTCATGAACTTAACTATGCAGACTCTCTACTTGTTTGAAAGTGGAAAAAGATCTTTATGAGATTACCAATAGATGTTCAAATTAATTTTATCTACCTAGTACGCATATGCATGAGTATAATTATGCAAATCGTCTTTGTTTGAAGGAGTTCTCCGAGACAGGTTTCATGCCTTCATGGAAATTAAATTTTAATCTTTTCAGTACATTGCGATGATGATGATGATTTTCTCTTTTAAAGTATAATCTTTATCAACTTGAATTGTTATTTTACTTCCGTGTCCCTAAAGGATACATTTAACGTTTTGTAACTTTTGCCTCGGGTATAATTCTTTAATGCAAAATTAGTTTTATAGATATGTTGTTCTCAATTATCACTAAGGGTTATTTTGCAAATTTTTGTAATGATACGACAAGAATATAATTCAAGACTTTTTCATCTTACACTTTCTTTATTTTGTTTCATGTATTTAGTATCAAATGAAAATTCAAGTTTCACTTTTGTTTTTAAAGAAATTACTTTAATTGTCTTTTCCAGTTTATGACTCTGATATCATCTTTTATATTTCATAAATAATACATATTTTACTTTGCAAAAAGTAAACATGTAAATAAACACAACGAATTATTCTATGAGAACTGTAGACCAAAATTTGGTGTGGATAGCTCCTTTAGTGTAAATATATGTACAAGTGGAAGCAGATATTTTGAATGGGTTGTTAGATAATCAAAAATTATGTTTAAGGGAAAGGGGGGGGGATGTTGACAATTACTCAAGTTCTAGTGCAGTATCCCTGGAACCATAGGGGCCATTGTCCCCAACTTTTGTGGAATATTTATAGTGATCGAAAGAAAAAAAAAAAAGAATGTCTAAAAAAGTTAAAGGGGAATCAATTCAGGATTTTTTTTAAATGTTTCTTTAATTGGTTAGATGGAGCTGCACTAATTAAGTATAAATAAACATTTTAGTATTACAATTACTCCATCTAATCCTAGGAATCTTGTGTGAAGTCTATATAGACGAAGTATATTTATTTTTCTAGCAATCACCTGGGTGCGAACCTACGCACAATTATTTCAGAGAATAATTTTTCCCAAGCGCGTTGTTATGTCGATTCCATTTTCTTTTTACAATTAATCATTTAAAAATCACATTATTCGTTCAAATTTTAACCCTTCCAAAAAAATTTAATTCTAAAGTTATTTTTACATTAGTAGTCCATCGTCAATGCACCCTTTAAAAAACCACACACACACACACTTGGGAAGCCCCCTGATGCAGTCATCATTGTAAATATTTCCCCAACTCCCTCATTTGCAATAAATTTCAGCGCTGGTGAGTTAGGGTCATATTTATAGAGGGGACAAAAATTGTGGCGTGGATTTTTAAAATATTGCTATTTGTATTAGATATTATTATATCCACAAATCAAGATTGTATAAATATTTTGTTGCGTTAACTTTTGCCTTCGATCAGTGTTGGTAGTTTTAAAGATACATGCAGAATTGTTATAGTAATGATAATAAAATTCTTATTATCTTAAAAATTTTAAATATCATAATTTTTGTGAAAAAAAAAAATATTTCCCCTGTATTTCATAAACTATTATTTACTCAAATTTAGTCTCTTTCCAGTTAAAAATAGTAACTCAAATTTAAAATTAAGTATCTTGCTTAAAATGAAAAAAAATATTTGTCAAATTTGAGATAAAAAAAAATCAGTCAAAAAATATAACAGCTTTTTGTCAGATTTGTCTAAAAGAAAAAATAATTTGGCCAAATTTGTCGAAAATAAAAAGTATTTTCTCAATTATTTAGTTCAATATATTTGAATTCAAAAACGTGTATTTCTATTTAAAAAAATTGTCAACCGATAAAAAAATTATTGTCTTTGTTAATTTTTTTTTTGTCTTTTATAAAATAAAAAAAGTTCAATGTCAAAAAAAAAAAAAACCAACACCCACAAAAATCAATCCTAATCACGGCCCGGGTGGGTACATATATCCTCGTGATCATTATCAATCATGACTATGAAGCAAAAAAAGAAATAAATCATTGTTTATTTCGTTAGGGAAGTTGATAACATGTGTTAAACTTTGTGGAAGGAAGACAATGATCGATATAAATAAATTAATAATCATTATTTTTATAATTGCATATGTATGTATGTGCTTATATTATGTTTGTTAATCTTACTTACAAGGACAGTAATTAAGTGTTCATACATATTTTTTAGCAATATTACTCATCTCTTTCTTATTCCTTAAGAAACCAGTGCAATTCAAATTTTGTGGTTACAATTTACAAAGCTAGTTTTTAAAGATCAAGTTAAAACTATTAACTACCTATTAATGGAGGGAAAATGTGATGCATCAATTTTTGAAATGTACATTAATATTTTGCAATATTTGCAAATATAATAACATCCCTCGACTAATATTGATGCATGCTGGTAGCGTAGATCAGTTCTTATTTATGACTAAAGACTGCAGTGCCTTCCAGTTCAATCTCTGCCCAGTTCAATGCTCCATATTAGTCCTAAAAACTTAAAAATTTTGGTCTTTAATGACGTGAGTCAACTTTATTTCTTCCTTTTTTAATCCGTTCTGCTACTAACAGTCATAAAGACCAGTTCCAAGGATTGACGACAGGTCCTAAAACTGTACTGGACCAAATAAATAAGGTCTGAAACAACACAACATACTGATGTTGAGTTTCAGTTTGAAAATTCAAGATTTTTCTGAGACCATTAGGATTTTTGGGTCATTCCAAGCCAAATCAATCACTCAGGACAGCACCATCTTGGATTTTTTTTTTTTTCAAATTTGACACATATTATAAAGACTCAAAAATCCAAGATTTCAGTAGCCTCGACGCCACCTACCCCATTTTAAAATCGATGTATTCTGAATTATTTTGAAGATATCGATCTACTCTAAAAACCATTTCATAGATAATTGCTTTACTATATTGATGTATTTTATTGTATAAGCCAACAAAATGAGCTTAAATCATAAGGTCAATATTTTGACCTAAAAAAATCAAACATGACCATTTTCAATTTCACTAAATTTTTTTTTATGTTAATTTGTAACATATACAATATTTTTTTATAGATGCATTCGGTTTTACTAAAATACTACAGGTAAAAATGTGTGTACGTAGAGCAAATTTCTGAATATATTAAATATTATATTCGAGTTTTTCCAATATATGTGCTTGGATTGTAGCATGTTATAACTAAGTGGAATCGAATGCATCTCTAAAAACTTATTGTATGTGTTTATGATATATTACACATTAATATAGGTGAATTGTTGATGACGTCATGTTTGTTTCAAAATTGTGAAGATTAATCTACAATAACGGCATATGAAGTTAAATGAGTTGCATAAATCCTATTTGGACAACTCATAAATCAGGACAGAGAAGAAAATTGGTGTATATATTGAGGCCAAAAAAATGGATCTATATTTAGACCAAATAAATTAGTCCACGATTTGGAAACAATTGAATTTCGGTTTGAGATTGCAATCTACACCAAAATATCGGTAAACATCGGGTCTTGAATAAATCACTTAAAACCCAACCGTAAGAAAATATTCGGTTTGAACCAACACTAAGACATACAATACTTCGCTAACACAAAAATATACAGGTTATTTTGTTGTCAGCTGACGATGTTCAGGAATGTTTCTTATAATCAGTGTTCTGAACGTTGATTGGTTGATAGAATATCAGCTATTGTGAAGCTGTGAACAATTCCAAACAATCATTGAACTTTAGCTGCATGGCTTACTACCAATTGATTTAGGGACCTCCCCCTTTTTAAAAAGAAGGGTTGCGTTATACAATAAAGTTAACGACGTGACATACATGGATGAATAGAATGCAATCTCAGCACATTCTTATTCTTATTTCAAACCTTATTTCCACATAATATATGATCAAACGTGATCTAATATTTTTGATTTTTTTTTATATTGTAGCAAGGATTGAAGTTCATAGAGTAATGACTTTTTAACCTCTTTTTTCTAAATTGATTTACTCTGATACCAATGAAAGACATTTTACTACAAAATGACACGGATTGCATATACCTTATTAATTTTCTTAAAAGGTCATCGATATGAATATCTCAATAAAATATTAACGTAATAATTTAGGAAGTAGTTTTTCAATATTTTTTGGGATCATTAAAAAATATTTATTTTTTAATTAGTTATTTTGATTTAAAAAAATATTGCTTTGGACGGGTATAGGTAGACCATGATTCCTACGCATGCTTAATGTTTATATTTTAATTTTTATAAACATTATTACTAAAGATAAAAATAATGTATTTTGGGCATGTTAAAAAAAGAAACCGGAAATCAACATGATAACCCTGATAATTTGAAGAATGTTTGGAGGAGAGCTGCTTAGCTGTAATTACGTTTCATTAGATCAGCTACAATCAGCTGTAACAAGGGAGGATAGGGAGAAGGAAATGAATAAGGACATTGACACGAATATATCCGATGTCGATCCTCAATTCTACTCTGAGTCTAACAAGGACTTACACTTATAACTCAGCAACAAATCCTCAAAGTTAATCTCCGATGAGCACATAGGAGAGTTCAATCAGGGATTGAATATAATTGAAAAGGAAGTTCCCTACTTAGGAATTAAATAATAATGCCAACCACCGAAGAATAGAAAATTCATTCTTCAGATTATCAATTCCAAAAAAGAAAAAAACAGGGAAAAAAAAATAAACACGATTGACGCTTAACCTTTCAGCATACCTTAAGCTTTTTTTGATGCAATTTATTAATCGTGAGATATAGCTCAATAAAAACATCTAGCGAAAAACACGAAGAACTTTTTACATGACCTAATATAATAAATGTACAAAAAATACTATAACAATGAAGTTATAATTTTTATAGATCACATTAAATCAATAAATCGCTAATAAATATTCATCCTCATTAAGGTCTCAAAACTCAAAGCTGGGTTGATTTACAGATCCAACATTTCTTTCCAGAGTTGGTCTACTGTTAATAATACACATAGAAAATTTTAGTTAAATCCTTTTCCTCTTGAAAATTTATCATGGAATATAATCCGTATAAACTTATAAACAAACTTAATATCAGTTTATGCGTGACGTTTTTTGCTCAAATTACTTTTTAATTTAATTTTTACTCAAATTCTACTTAAATTATACTCCCAAATAATAAAAGTATAAGATTGTAAAAAAATAATTATCCTAATGTATATACCTTTATTTTACAGAAACGACACGCAAGTTACAACGATTTGGACCGATATTTTGGTCCAGACCGTGATCTCAGAGAGTATATCCAGATTGTAGACTTTTTTTTCTAGATCTCAATCTATGGACAGATTTTCTCCCTTGTTTTGATTTAAGCGTTGCTCAAAGCTGATTTATGCAACATATTTTACTTAATATAATGTTATTGTAGATAGATGTACCGTAGAATCGGTCTATATCACAAACAGTGGCACCGAAATGTATTTGCAAGTAAAGGCAAGTAAATTATTTTCATGTGACGTCAGCATAACTGATGTGGTAATTTTAGGGTCCTAAGCAACGAAGTTGTATACCAATGAAACATATCAATATAGGTAAAGCAAATATGAAAATGGAAGGATTTTGCTCTTTTTGTAATTACAACCCCTAAAGAGTGTTCTTCATTTTCCTAAGCTATTATCCTGATTTGTTTATTCTTAAAGAGAGAACATACTCGTGTAATTATGAAATTAATCACTAAGGATTTCTTGCATAGTTTTAAGTGTAAGGCTTTGTTGGACTCGGTTTAAAACTGAAGATCACATCGTTGTAATTCCTGCCTATATAATTGCCAGATATCGAGCAATTATGCGTTTATTTCCTTCACCTCATAGTTTCTCGCAGCTAATCTAATGAATAGTTAAAACAGCTAAGCTGCTCTCCTCCCAAACATTCTTCTAATTGTCAGGATTACCATATTCATTCATACTGGCAGATCATATTATCTTAAACTATAACTCTAATTATATATATATATATACATATGTTTCGTATTTCAAAGTTCACATATTTAATTTAAACGAATGATTTTCTCCATCCATAATAGAAATCTTTGTACACTTTGATAATTAAAAAAAATCCTGAGATACGCTTCGGTTGTATCTAATTTACCATGGTAGAAACGTGATGTTCACTCTCATTGGAATGATTTTCCTTCTAAAGTGTTGACAATAGATTAATCAATAGGACATATGAAATTATCAAAACATTCAAAGTTTGTAATCTATTTGAGTCGTTGGTTTGGGCAATATATTAATTATAACAAAAAGTGTATGATTTATGATGGATAAATATAAATATGAAAGATATGTAAATATATCAGCAGTCTCATGTAGTAAATATTATATTTATTTGCAGAATATTATTTTAATAGCAATTGCCTTTTGTTCATAAATTCAGAAAAAATATATTTGAATCGAGAATTTCAATTTTATTTGTGTTAATTTATATTAAAGTTTGTTGAAATGCTACAAAATTGAGGATTTTTTCGAAGAAAGATGTCATTAAAAGTATCTATTATATATATAGTTAAGAGTGTGATTTTTGTAGTGTGTGAGGAGAAGGCAGGTGCTAGACTTATTGTATTACTAAAGAAGGGATCTGTCTAAAGAAAAATCTAAGTTTAGCGATTAGAAAAGGAAAAATGGTTGATGAGTGTGCTTTTTCTTATCTTTTGGTTATTATTTAATTTTGTCATGGGGTGTTCACATCTACCTCCAATTGAAGAACTTTCGCATATCTTTGTTTTAAATTGATTTAAAAATGCATAATATAATTTTCTCCTCCAAAATCATATAACAGACTGGCGATATTAACAAAGGGTCTTTATTCAATAATGCTATATGTCTCGCTCCCGCCTTCTCCTTGCACTCTTAGACAAATCCCCTATATAGTTATTACTTAATTAAGGAGGAGGGAGCGACAAGTCCACTTATTAGTAGAGTTGACATAAAATAAAAAAAAGAGCGCGAGAATAGTGAGGGAGCGAGACATATCTTACTACTCTTTAACCCTTGTTAATATCAGCTGCATGTTATATGGTTTTGGGGGTAACAAAGTTAATTACTACCATAACCAGGATAAACATTTAAAATAGCATTAGTACGTAAAAAATATTGGGTGAAGTCAAAAGTTATGAGTGTTATTCGCTTTATTTTGACAATAAAACTAAAATTAACATTTAAAAAGGATTAGTTGACATAATGTGCCGGTCCAACTCGACGATTTCCATCATTTTATCGACATATCCGATGATTGGCCCCAGATCGTACCTCATCTGTGACGTCCATATTACCAGAAAGAAATCGTTGGAACCACCGCTGTGCTGTTGTAATCGATGCAGTATTGGATCGAGAAACAGCACCAATTTTTTTTGTCCACATGCACCGCCTTTTCATTTTGGTCGTTTTAATATTGAAGAAAGTATCGAATTTTCTCTTTTTTTGCTTCCATTTTTGAACTTTGTAACATCCAACCGGCTTCACCAAACAAAAAACTGTAAATAACTTTTTTTAGATGTACGCTTAATCATCAATCATACTTTAAGTTATTTTTTATGACATTTAATAACTTATGAGATATAGCTCACTGAACACATCTAGCGAAAAAACGCTCAGAACTTTTTTCTTTACCTAATATAGAATATTTATTATCATTTTCAAAAAAATACACCTATAGTAAGCTGAATTTCTTTACTTAGAAATATCTATTAAAGAATTTTAAAAAAAAAGAGAAAATGCAACAAACTGTTTTCCTTTTCTAATCTACAAAATGTACATCTATGCAACAAAATCTTGTACTTAAAGTATAAGTATAATCCTTAGATTTGGATGAAATATGACTTTAATGTGTGCATATTTTTTAGTAATTGGTATCCTTGTTTTTCTTTTCTTTACAAAGCTATCATTATTATTTAATTTTGAACGTGATAACATCTCGTTATTAAGTAATATCTATTGTGTGTACCCATAAAAGGTGGAGATTAATACTGAGTATTGGTTGGGGGTAATAACTAAGTTTGAAGGCTTTTAAGGCTCAGACCAGAATTAAAGATAGACATCGGAATAATTATTGCCTTTGTCCTTCATAGATATGGAATGGAATTTGTGTTTATTTCCTTGGTCTCATAGCTACTCGCAGCTACTCTAATGAAAAGACACACATTAATATATTTAAAGAAGTGATATTCATTCTCCCGTTTACAGTTTATTTACAATGTACACAGAATGTAGTTATGTCATAGTATCTTTTTCAGAGAAAGTTTGACCATTACCACTCGTTTAGACACTTATCTGTGTCTTTATATACGTAGAAAGACTCGCATGTTTAATCTTTTTAATGGGTCTTTAAGAGAGTTGCTTCACAATATGATGAAATCTTAATAATAACAATTATTTTTGCATGTAAATAACAAGCATTAATTCATCAGAGTTAGTGCAGGGAAAAAGTTATGTAAGGTCAAGCAAGTATTTCTATATTGAAAGAAACTTGCAAATCTATCAAATGAATCACGTAGTATAACTGATTGAAATGACATGAACAAGCTTCTTTCTACAATCCATGGATTTTCTTTTCTTTCTAGGAAAAATCATAATAATAGTAAGGGAGGAAAATCCTAAGCATTTTAAAAGTGTTATTTCTTCGTGTTGATGGCATATGAAGAGTTTTTTTTTTAAATTTCTTAAACTGTTACAAGGGAGTTTGCAAGGAGTTGTCTGAAGTTGTTGTACCCCCTCCCCCCCAAAAAAAAAAAATAGGAATCTTTACTTTTTACTAGAAAATAAAATATTTGATTTTTTTTTGTTTGAATTTTTTGTTTACAGCTGTGAATTTTCATAATTTTTTTTCCAAAAAATTTAATATCTGAAATCTATTTTTTGGTTTTTTTGTGAATAACTGAATTTTTTTTTGTAAAAATTCCAAAAACTTTTGATACTTAAAATTGAATTTTTTGATTTTTTTTTTCAAAAATTTAATATTTCAAATTTTTTTCACTCCTACAGTCCTAGTTATCTTTTTATTTTCCTTACTTCCAGCTAAGATTGAAGAATATAAAAATTAAAAAAATAATGCATTTCTTTTTTTTAGCATACCGGCAAATCATATTTTCTACTACTCAGGATTGTCTGTAAATGATTAAATCATTATGTTATTATTTTTATATATGTATTAAATTTTCAAGTTGACAATTTGGATTATAAATCTATTTATCATATTTTTAAAGTGAAAAAGCACATGATCAAGAAAAAAACATTTCATTAACTAAATTAAAGGCTTTTTGTAATTTTCTTTCAAAATATGATATGTTTTACAACTCTCCAATCATTACAGTCTCTTTTTTTCAGCATGGATATTTATTTTTATTTTTCTAAAATTTCAGGATGCAGACATAATTATGCGCATGAATGAGACTGGTAAATTACGACATACTCTTAGATCTTTTAAGGTAATAAATCTACAAATTATAAGGATAATTATTTAGCCATTTTTGTTATTTATTTCTGTTAATTTGAAAAGTAATCTTCATCAGATCCTTGACGAGGATTATTCTAAGGGGGAACATGGATTTGACTAAAGATTAGATAAAGTAATGAATATTAATACGGGTATATGTAATTTTGCCGCGATCATTTCTGTTTCTTGGAGATTTTGCGAGATTAAAAATTCTCCGCCATTTTATGTTGTTATACCGAGTGGTCCATTACAATCTGAACACTTTGAATTTTAAAATTTAACCAGATTAATTAACAATAGAATTTCAACCAAATTAGTTCTATCGATGTATGTGTGTCTGAGCTCTCTTAATCATTAATGTAGCCGCCCTTAGTGGCAATGATGGCTTCCAGGGGCGAAGGAAGACCCGGCTCCTGCTACAGATGTATTCCTCTGTCATGTTGCCCCAGTGCTGGCTGAAAGTGGCATTGATGGCCTCGGTGTTTAGATCCCAGACACTGCAGGCATTACCCTCGACATGCACAAAAAGGTGTAGTTGAGGAGGTTAGCATCAAGGCTGTAAGGGGCATTTGTGGAACATTTGTCCTATTTTTATCGAAACAAAAGTATTTAATAGATCTAAAATTTCTTACATATACCTATATTAAACAATCAGGCCTATGATATTTATAAATCACACAGTTTTATGACATTATTAAATTCAATTATCAAGCTTATTCTTATGTATTTTATTTGTAGTATTCAGTAGGCTTACTTTAGGCTTATATATTGAAAAAAAGCACCGTATTTCAATAGTAGAGTGTGTGTGCATCTCTTTTAACTAGACGTATAATTAATAAATAGAAAATGACGACAAGTCTGAGATATTAATTGGTTTTTTACTCATAGGTAATTATACACAACACTTATCACACGCCTTCTTTTTTAGGTATAGGTATACATTCGACTATTTGAATCTAATAAATGGTTTGTCTGTTTTTTTCATAAATATATGACAATTGTTTGACAAATGGCCTTATGAACTTATGTTATGTCATTGTAGTCATTTTTCAGTTATTCTACACTATTTGTAGAGGACGCGCTTGAGCCTTCACTTACAGGTTTCTAGTATTATATGCCATGACTATGAACAAATTGCCTCTAGTGTTGGATCGGTCCTAGCATTGCCTTCCTCATCAGTGTTTTTTCCATCGTCTTTCAGTCTTTTTTTTATCGGTCAGTGCTTTGGACTATCAGTAATATAACTGATTAAAAAATAAGTAAGGTTGATTGACGTCATCAACGACCGGAATTTATCAGTTTTAGGACTGATACGCAGAATTTTTTTTTTTTTTTGCATTTCTTAAATAAATAAAAAATATGTACATGAATAAAAAAGTATTCTATAAAACAATGTAACTGTTTAAATTTTGAAAAATAAATTTAGTTCCAATTTTTCCCCTCTACAAAAAAAGTAATTAGCTCATAATTTGTCTCTTCCAAGCAATTCTGGCTTTAAAATTTTCAAATAAGTTTTGTCCTTCGAAATATTAAAGTTCTTTGTCAAATTTTGTCCATTGTCACTTATATAAAATTTTATTTGTCAAATTTGGTGCTTATCATAAAAATATACAAGTATTTGGTCAAAATTGTCAAAAGCCCCCCCCCCCTAAAAAAACCTGGTCAAGGCCCTGGGTATTATTATCTATTATAGTCACATGCCTTCTTATCAAACTATCTATTAAATTATTCGCAAAAAGCCAATTCCAACATCTGTCAAAATTTTAAAAATGTATTATCAGCTGCAATTAGGTTACCAACTCACTGAAAAATAAATAAGGAACACCTCACTGGCAGGACTTTTTTTTATAATACGGGAATATTCTGTTTATCAAAGAACAGTTGGCAACTAAATTTTAAAGTTTTTCCTTTTTTAAAGTATTTTACCCTGAATTGAATAAGATGCATATTTTTGAGTGGCGTGAACACATGGAAAACTAATTATTAGTAAGCAAGTCACTTTAATAATAAACAAAACCAACTGAATAAAATAGGAATCTTTCTTAAACAGAAACCTGTCTTGCTTTCTTAAAACTTTATAAACTAATATAAAACAATAAATAGAAAGTAGAACTTACATCCTTAAATAGTACATCTATAGAACATCTGTAGAAAAATAGTATACATGTTTGTGCCTCACATTCATTTTCCAGTGGCATTTTACTAACTATTTTTTAAAGCTCACAGTATTACGGAACAAAGTGGATTTTTTGGGACGATTTTGTTTCTCAAGGGACGGTTGGCAACTCTAGCTGCAATCCAACTTCATATAATTACTAGTGTTGTGTGAGTCCTTATTTATTCGGTTTAGTCCAGTCTTAGGACGGGTCATATCAGTCCTTGAGACCATTCTTTCTGACTGTCAGTACTAGAACTGATTTAACAATTAAGACTTTTGTTGATATCCGCTGCCTCTTTTATTATTTTGGTAGTAGAAAATGAATTACTACAATAGAGAAGATAATCTTCTACATTTAAAATAGCATTACTGCAGGAAAAAATATTTTAACTATATTTAATTTATTTATATTTATTTTACTTTCCATTTTTAAATCAATTAGAAGATAGGGGATAATTCTTCTTTTAGAGTCAGATGTTAACAACCCCACAACCTATTAAATACTGAACAAAAAAGAAAAAAAGAGCACACTCATCTATGATTTTTCCTTTTCTAATCACTATACTATTTTTTTTCTTTAAACATATCCCCTCTTAGTAATAACAAATGATTTTTATCTTACAATTATTATAAATAGAAAATAAGACTAATAAATATTATTGATTTCAGTCGAGTACATTAAGTGACATTTGCCAAAGATGTGGAGGATTTGGAATGTATCCTTGTACGTCCTGCAATGGGAGTAAAAAATCTCTTCACCGAAACAACTTTACGGAAAAATTTATTGCTCTCCGATGTACACTGTGTGATGACTCTGCCCTTTTAAAATGTGACGTTTGTTTGTCTTGAGAAAATTCAAAAGACTTTTGAAATATTTATATTGTAATCATCACATAATTCAGTTACCTTTCCTCCAATTTATTAAATATTCATTCCTTATTATAAATAACTAGCTATTGATTATAACATGTTTTCCTGTATTCTCTCATACACAAGCCAAAGTTGCTGGTTTTTACTATTTTTGTTATTACAATTTACATTTACATACATGGGTTAAAATGCATTTATTTAAAAAAAGAAAATATTCGATAATTATACATTTCGAAACACTGAATTTTGCTATTTGTTTATTCATTTGTACTTCCTAAAATGTCTACCCTTCGGATATATGAAATATTCATTAATATTGTTAACACATATATTGGTAGCATTACATATATTGTCATCGACATAACTTGGAGCTGATATTAACAAGGGTCTTAATTCAGTAGTAATAGTTGCATCACTCCCGCTTTATCCTCGCGCTCTTTTTTTTCTTACGAAAATGTCAACTCTACTAATAAGTGGTATTACTCGTGGTATGAGTCCAATAACAAACTATCTATATCTATTTCAGAGTACTATCAGCAGAGATTTAAATAATAACAGGGGAAGTCAAAAGTTCTGAGTGTTTTTTCGCTTTATTTCGATAATAAATTAACATAATTAGGATTATCTGATTGAGATCAGATAGGCGTCGTGTTTTTTTTTGTTTTTTTTTGGATAACTTTTGTCCATTTTGAAGGCAATTTCATAATTCCGCAATTGAAGAAATCTTCGTCACTATTGGTAAAAAAACTTGACCAGCTCATTTTCAAAGGCCTCCTTTAAGCCCAGTTTAGTGGCATCAAGAAAATTTCGCAAATGCTTGAAAAGGTAATAATCGCTTGGTGCCAGGTCTGGACTATGCGTTGGGTGCAATTGAATCTCCTATCCACGCTCTTAGAGCTTCTGGCGCGTCGTGTAAGATGAGTGTGGCCTGGTGTTGTTTTGATGGAATAAAAGTCCCTTTTATTGGCCAATTCTGGCCGCTCCAGGTAGATCCCCTACTTCAATCTACACAGTTGCAAACAATAAATGTCCAAATTGAGTGTTTTGCCCGATGTGATTCCTTTCCAATGCCACCAAACACAAAACCTAACCTTCTTGGCCGTTAATCCGGGATTTGCGATCGTTTAAGCTGCTTCA
The DNA here is from genome assembly GCF_016086655.4 of Lepeophtheirus salmonis. Taxonomy (NCBI): domain Eukaryota; kingdom Metazoa; phylum Arthropoda; class Copepoda; order Siphonostomatoida; family Caligidae; genus Lepeophtheirus; species Lepeophtheirus salmonis. Next base: position 53,340,234 of record NC_052135.2, read on the forward strand.
CCATGCTTTGACCACGATTTTCTTCGACTGTTCCCGAATGTGATCTATTTTTCATCAGCACTTACCATAGGCTTCAATAATGGATCGATTTGGTTACGTTTGAGCAAATAATCACAAACATCAATTCGATCCAAAAGGTTCGTTTGCGTCAATTAGTATGGCACTCATACATCGAGATTCTTCTTAAACCCAGTTTTTGGCTAATGGTTCCAAATAGTTTTCTGGCTATCTTCAGTTACTTGGCAATTGAATAAGTCCTCACATGCCGCTCCAACTTGACGATTTCCATTATTTTATATTTTTTAAGTGTATGATTAATCTTTTAGCATTCTTTATGGTTTTTTTATGTAATGTATTAATCGTGAGATATAGCTTACGAAAAACCCTCAGAACTTTTTACTAAACTTAATATTAAATGGTATGTTAAAAAAACGAAAATAATAGTGGTTACACTGAAAATTTTAAAAAGGTTTTTGTGGAGATCAGCTACAATCAGCTGTGGTAAGAGAGGAGAAGGACAAGGAAATAAACAAGAACATTGTTAAGAGTAACTCCGATGTCGATCCTCAATTCTACTCTCAGTCCAACAAGTACTTACAATTATAACTCTGGAACAAGTCATTAAGGTTAATCTCAGTCTTTTATGAATACATACGAATGTTCAATCTGATTTTCAATATAATATAATATATTTATGTCTCTTGAAGACGATAAGACCTAAAAACATTTACTAAGTTTAGCTAGGATAGTTTATTTATCTTAAACAAATTATTTTGCTGTAATATAGGTACCTAACCTTAGGTATAACAGCACGAAAGGTCTTAAGAGTAATTTTTTAAATTATATTAGTGATGATGTTCAATCAAGTAATTTATAGATGCAAAAAGTTTTAATTTGAAGTTTGTTTTTCTTAATGTAATTACAGGATTTGAGTCAAGCTCGATGCAAGTCAGATTGTGTTCTATCTCGAGAACTTAATTTAATCATTACTACGAAAGGAAAATAATTAATTTTAACGATATATTTAAATTAACTACTATTAATTACGACTCAGGAATTAAATAATAATTACAACTACTAAGGAAAATAAAATACATTCTTCAGATTACAAATTCCAAAAAACGGGCTAGCTACAAAATTTACACAATTAACATCACAACTCATCAGCATCTCTTCAAGTGCAGCTATAAATACAGGTTACAATACAAGATTGATGAGAATCGTATATATTTTGGGCAATGGCATGTTATAAAAATGAAACCTGAAATCAACATTGTAACTGTGACAATTTGAAGAATGTTTTGGGAGGATAGCAGCTCAGCTGTCATGACGTTTCATTAGATCAGCTACAATCAACTGTGACAGGGGAGTAGGAAATAGAGAAGGACATTAGGAAGAACCACTCCGATGTTGATCATCAATTCTATTCTGAGTCCTAAAAAGTCTGACAATTATAAGTCTGCAACAAATCCTCAAAGTTACTCTCCTTCTTTTATGAGCACACACGAATGTTCCATCAGGTTTTGAGTATAATTGAACGTTTTTGAAAATAAGTTTACAACACAGGAGTTAAATAATAATGACAACAGCTAAGGCAAAGAAAATTATTCTTCAGATTAACAATTAAAAAAAACAGGCCAGATAAAAAATACAAAGGATTCACATGACTTTTAATAATGCTCAAAAATACTTTTTTTGTAACATCACAATCAATTTTTTATGAAACATACAATACAGGTACAACTGTGAGGAACAGACAATCACTTGATCTAACAAGTCAACTTGTATGGAATTCATTCAAAAACAAATGCACCTGTTGATGATTTCTATTTTCATCTCTTAAAATGGTCACATTTTATAAGCACAAGATACTTTCTTGATTTTTTTAAAACCTAATCCTATCCATTAAACCTATAATTCCAAGGACACTTAAATCTGATTATAATTCGTAATAGTTTTCTATGGAGAGAGACGTCACCCCTTTAAAAATGTTTACGAATTAAATATCATTTACATTAATAGGAGTGAAACAAATCAGATTCATGCAATTTTGTTTCCAATCAACAATGCAAATGTACGAGACTTTCCAAACGCTTGTCTGTTAACAGTAAATAATAAAACAATAATTTTGCATTTTTTAAAGTTTGATAATTATTCATGACTAACTCAACATCAATTATATGTTCAATGATATGATTACTAATATCCGTCAATAACAAAAACCGAAATTATGCTAACATTAGTCATAAAGTAAAAAAGAGCTGGCAATAAATACGCTCAAAAAAGGAAAAATGAGACGACTATGCTATGGGTTCTATAAAAAAAATATCAGAATGAATAATTTCCTTCTTCTATGTATGCGTGAGTTGAGGGCACGTGATTTAGCATCGGATAGCTGTACCAATCGACATAAAAGTTCCAAAGGTTCCTCCCCCTTGAACCATAATTTTACCAACTTGTCCTATTAACTCCTTCCCTCTTAGACCGTAACGAAAAGCATTGAATCCACCAAAGAGTCCCCCAGATGCCATCCCTATGCACATACCCATCATAAATCCAATCTTGATTCTATCAAAGCAGGATGCACCTCCAGTTTGAGCCATGTTTATACCCTAAATAATTGAAACAGTTAAACATCAGTACGTGAATAAATTATGTTTGAATATGAGTATATCTACTTTTATTTACACAGACTAAAATTGTTATTAACAGAAATAGAAAAATATGTTTAAACTTTATTTCCAGCCATGATTATTCGGAGAATCAACAAAGTGTGCTTAAAATGAGGTGTATATGATGGCAAAACAAGGCTAGTTTCATCATTTATCAACAAAACAATGTAAGATGCTAGATTATAGAGCGTTTTCGCGTGACGACGGCATTGTTGATGTCGAGCATTTTGGAGGACTAAATAACCAAGTTTTATGATAAGGAAAACACTTTTTTATTAAGGGGAACTATTGGATGTCAAGATGGGAAGTGAACAAGTACAAGGACTGAAACTTAACTGCCTATTTATATATTTTGCCTTATCTTATTACAAATCAGACCATATAATATTTATTAAAAATATTCCATACAATCTTATTTCTTTAGTGTAGAATTTTGATATTTTTCTCTAATTATCCTTCTTTTCTCGTCCTTAATCGTTCAACAAAAAAATTGTACTTACCTAGGCATTTTTCAGTAAATATTACTTTGATTATATTCAAATATCAGTATTTATCTTGGAAATCAAATAGTATTCAGTCAGGTTTTAAGAATTTTTTATTCTTAAAGATATTGAATGAAGTTTCATCAATATTTATTCGAAATTATCCCTTTTAGGTAGTAAAAATATCAAGTTTGAGCCCCCATCAATTATGATGCAATTACGGACGTGAGTGAAAACGCTCTCTACAAGAAGGACGATCGAAACTGTATGTAACTAGAAGTTGAATTAGTTTTATTTTAAGATTGAAGTTTAATGATATCCATGACATTGAGGATCTATCTTTGATCTTGGATTCCTCCAGGGACATCAATAATGATTCCTTCCATTTTGGGAGTCACCTCAACTTGGCAACCAAGCCTTGAGGTGTCTGTGAGTCCATAGGCTAAATCCAGCATGTCTAACTCCTCATCTGATGGTTTTTCTGCCATTTCGTCAAAATCTTTTTGAGAGAAAATGAGATGACACGTGGAGCAGGCCAGAGTGCCCTCACAAGCTCCAAACCCATCAATGTCCACATCTTTATCGATCACAATATCAAGTAAATTGTCCCCTACTTTGCCCATTACTTTCTGGGTAGCTCCATCTTCATAGCGAAAAGTTAGCGACACTTTCTTTGTCTCGTTTCTTAAGGCAGCTGAAGAAGAAAAGAGCCTTTTGGCAAGAAAGCCCCTTAGCAAAACTCTCGAGAACATAATAGGTTGTCGTATCGAAAGAAGTGATGATAATAATAATATCTTAGAATAATCTCTTACCGAAGTATTCCTTGAAAGTTGAATAACACCACACGCTCCAATTTATAGCTATAAACGTCGTGACAATGAGTTTTCCCCAATACCTGGAGTAGAACAAGGCTCAATCACTTAACCTCATCAGGGGAAAAATGTATTTTTATGGTTAAAGATGAAATAGCAAAACCTAATTGACTTTGTACAATATTACTCCCTTTTTATTTCATTAGCATCAGAAAATCTATGTGAAATCACGTGCTACAATTAATATCTCTTCCAGGAAGATAACATTTTTGAACTGAAATAAAAACGTTATTGATTAAAAAAAATTGCGAAGAGTAAGTACTTCAACCAGGGATTGCTACATTTATTCTTTAACATTTTTCTGCAAGTCAATTACAAAAAAATGATTAATATTATAATAGATAGTACTTTTTTCAGAATATAAAACAACATTAGTGAAAATAGCATATTGTCTACATACCCATTATTATTGCTTATCAATTAATTATCGTTCGATCATCCCATATTCATCCCTATGATCGATCCTCTCTCTTTCTTAATTATATATTAATAATTCAAGTTAGATATATTGTTCAATCTACATCCTTTACCAAAAAGATGATTCTTAACTTTAACGGATAAAATATCCAGTCTAAACTTGATTTTTGGTATTTTTTTTTTTTTTTTTAATTGACTTGTAAAAAAATGTTGAAGATAAAATCTGTAGCATTTCAAGGTTGAAACACATAATCTAAGCAAGTTTTTTTAAACAAAAACATTTTTATTTCAATTCAAAAATATTGTCTCCGTGGAAGATAAATTAATTGTAGCACGTGACTTTACAACGAATTTTTGACACTGATAAAATAATAAGGGAGCGATATTGTACAAACTCAATTAGATTTTGCTATTTGATTGTTAACCATAAAAATTTCACTTCCCCCAGCTTCCACTATAATATTGTGGCAAGTAAATGTGCATTTTATTTCTTCATTCAGGGTGAAATATTATTTATACTGCACTAAAAAAAATTATGTGAGGTCATTTTAAAAATCCGACGCATATTTTTATTTAAACTGGAGTCTTGAATGTATCATTATTGGTTTTCATTTGTTTATATAATGTTAATAAATTAATTTCTACATTATAGATGTTGTTTTATTGAAGTCCTATACTTGTTCTAAGAACATTATCTCCATGTATATCAAGTAATTCACTTTGTTCCTGGGGTTGTCTCCAAATCATGCCAAATAACGATTTAACAAAGGTATCCCTCTGCAAAAACGAGGCTGTGTGATTTCAATATCCGTGCTTCATCCCTCTTTATTATATCCCAGTATTATGTAATAATATCTTCTAGTAGACCAAAGACAACAGCTGTATTATATTTCTCAAGATCAGAATATTTATAAACTTCCTGCTTAACTAAGCCAAGTGGCTCAGTAAAAATCTTTGCCACCTTAAGATATCCTGAAATACAGTTACCTTGTTCACCTCCAAGGTTAATAGAAATACATGTATTTATTATTAACCTTGTGTCACCTCTATATTTTTCTTTCTGTATATTCGATCAAGAAAACACAGGCAAGAACAGAGAAATAATGTAAAAAAAAAAAAAAAAAAAGAGTCTCTTGCTAGCCACAAAATTTATAAATGTCGAATCCATTTGATAAATCAAAATGATAATTAATTAATAATATTAATATTTCAAATAAAACTAAATAGTTACTATTATTATACGATTTTAGGCTTTGATATTTACATATAAATAATGATTGATTAATGATTACACTTATTTTTTAAACTTAAATGTCATATTTTGGATAATTATTAATTTATGCAAGCTAAAATTAATATTCTCAAACATTTGTTTTCTTTGACGAATTTATATCAACAAATTATTCTTATTAACTTTTTGGTGCGTCGTAAATTCCATATAAAGTTGACAAAATGGATCATTACAATAGAATTGAAATTAATAAACTTTATTTGGAAGGACATATCGGGGCCAGAATAGGTATATTAAATCAAACAAAGGTTTTAATCTATAGTTAACATTCTTTGGTATCATAATTCATTCCACAAAATTTGGATGCAAAGCCTATAATTGCCTGAAATATGTCTATGAAATATTGGGTTGTATATATAAAGTTTACTAATTTTTGTTTCAGATTTATTTAATGTTGACGCATCATATAGTTCTATATTTTTTATTTTGACAAATTGATATTTCGACAGGCAATATCCAAAAGTTGATAAAAATAATTCTTTTTTAAAACTCGTTCAATGAAAAAAAAAATTAGATTCCCTGAGTAATTCGCAATAATAGAAGAGAATTATACAGATATGTCACGGTTGAGTTTGAAATCCAGTAGAATTGTTGATTTTCCTTGTAGAGATCATGATGGAAATCTGTCGTAAGACAGATTACGACCATGATTTCTAATAGGAAAATCCATAATTCTTCTAGTAGAGGTTACAATCCTATTCTCTTCTAGGACAAATTACAATTTTACTGAGGGAGATAGTAGAATTGAATATTTGAAGAAGTTGTGTGTTTTCGAATATATGACGCCAAGTCATAACCTCTCTATAACCTATTATATAAATATATATGTTATTGCACAAATATCTTTTATAATTAAGGAATGCTATAATTTATAGCATTTCTTTACAATACACTGTTTCTCTTGTTGCAACACTATTATGCCGAACATTGAAGACATCACAAGGTCTCATCAAGCTCATGTTTCATATAAACAGGAATAAATAAACTTCAGTGACACATGTTCAATATATTTTTATTTAATGCGTTATTTTTTCTATATTCACCATGCAAAAACATGGTGAACCTGTTGCACTTGTAATCGATAATGCGTCTTGTCATTCGAAACTGAAATATATTCTAACGGGGGAATTCGCTTCATGTAAAATAATTAAAATGGGTCTCTATATTTATATGTTCAATCCAATTGAAAATATCTGGTTAATTATTAAGAGTCGCAAGAAAAAAGAACTTGCCAAGAAGCTATCAAATATTCTAAACTCCCAAACCCAAAATCTAACCATTCACAAGAGTAGGCTATGATAATTGGAGCTGCTTGTCCAAAAAGCATAACAACAAATTATTCCAGAAACCTGTGCAAGATGTATCGCTAGTATACAAAGTAAAGTTAGCTCTGATTTAAATCTTGAGGATATGACTTTTTAAAAGAATATACAAGACCATTTATTGTTATTATGTATATATTATAATGATTCTGTATATTCTAATACTAATTTATATAAATATATTATATTATATTCAAGAATAAATATACCTTTAAAGACTCTGATTTTAAACTCTGATATATATAAATACCCTTACTTTCAACAATATACATATTTGAGTATATAACATGGTTTGATATTTAAGCCCGGTTTTACTACCAAAATTTGGAAAATATCAAGTTTCGAATTCTTATTAGTAATACATGTTTTCTAAGTCAAAATTTTACGTATAAATATGCAATGGTTTTTAGATATACTCATTTTTCTAAATGTATGTCTAATTTGACAGAAATAAAAATATGGCTTCAGCATTTTCAAGTTCTGCAAATAAATTTATTAGTAAAATACCTATGGATTTGAGAACCTGTAGTTGTTCTGTGACAAATTGGACCTTCATTTAGTCAATATCAAGTAACTGCTGGTCATATCATTGTGCAATACCGAAATATGGATACTTTGCTCAAAATTCGAGTTTCTGTTGCTTCGTAAAAAAAATAATTCCAGAAGCACTACATAGTTCGACTCAAATGGTATCATTTTCATAAAAAAGTATATCCTGAGCTTAATCGATTAAGTTTTCACGAATATCGCTCATTCCGTATTTTGGTTGAAGCCTCGTGTAATACAAAATTTTGCATTATAATTTTAAATGCTTAAATCTTAAGAAAAAACAATCGGAAATATCACAACTGATAGGAGAAAAATAAATATATTAGGCTAAAATATACTATTTCAGGTACAAACGAACAAATTTTCAAGTATCTAGCTCAAACATTTTTAAGTACCATCCAGTTTAATGACTGAAGGTATTTCTTTCACACGACAATAAAATTAGGGAGTAGGGGTAATATTTTTATTTTTTTAAATGTTCTTGTACAAGAAATAGTATAAATTAGTTATCAATTTAAAGCTTATTCAATTTCCAATAAAATTATGTGTAAATCAAGCATGTAGTCCTTTCCTATCAGTAGCCAGGAATTTATCTAAAAGTGTGAATTTTCGATTCCGTTTGTCACTCGAAACATATTTTTTAAACGGTTTTAAAAAGTTATGGAAGAAACAACTGAACGAACATTTTTAATTAAATTCCTGGCCGTTAAATATCATTTGAACATAAATACTGATTTTTTTAAATTGTAGATTCTATATGTCTACATAATTGGGATTTAAAATTTTAGTCACTCAAAAACCGTCATTTTTGGCAAAAATTGGTCACAAATTCAATTTTATTAGCTAAACAACACAAAATACTGGACTAAATCTTAAAAAAATCATAATCTACAGACATTTTAACCATAGAAAAGACTTATTAAACAATTCTGAATGTTTATATTCTACACTAAATATTTTTTTCACACTTTTGGCAGTGAAACCGGAGTCAAATCTTCAACCATGTCATATACAACTATTTTTTGATTACCCTTAATAAGTTTGAATATTCTTATTATGAATTTGACATGTCTTATTTTGAATTGGACAATACCCATTTTGAATTTTACTATTCTCAATTTGAATTGGAAATGATATAGATGACGGTAATACTAATAAAATAAGTAATCATTGACTGACAAATGAGTTCAGGAGTAGAGCAAGACTAAATCACTCAGTCTCATGCAGGGGTTAGTGTATTTTTTAGGTTCAAAAATCAAATGATAAAGTAGTTCACAATATTACTATCTTGATAATTAATCAGCATCAAAGAATCTATGTAAAGTCACGTCCTACATGTAATATGAAATATCTCTTCTACACAAAGACAACAAATATAAAAGGTTTCGATTAAAAAAACTTACTTAGAGTAAGTGTATCAACCTGGGTTTACTACACGTATTACATTTTTATACAAGTCCATGATAAAAAAAATACCAAAAATGGTGTTGAAATTGAACATTTTAACCGTTAAAGTTAGGATTTTTTTTTTTGGCTAAGGAAGTTTAATATTTAGGATAATGTAAATCTTAAACATAGAAAAAAGAGAGCTCGAGGATCGAATGATGTTAATTGATTAACAACACTAATATTATTTATTGTAGGCATATTTTGTACGTCATTCCTTCACTGAATCTTATTAATTAATTTTGTTTCATATAATAATAGCATAATTAATTTGTTTCTATTGCATTTAAATTTTTTGTCTCCGTGGAAGATAAATTAATTGTATAACGTGACTTCACAGCTATTCTTTGACGGTGATGAAATACAAAGATAGCAGTATTGTACAAAGTCAATTATGTTTTGCCATTTGATTTTCAAGCCTAAAAACTACACTACAGGCCCTCTACCTGTCTTTTTGAGGTTGAGTGATTTAGTCTTGTTCCACTCCAGATATTAATAAAACTCATTGGCGTAACTTAATATTTGTTTATTTACGCATAGCTTGATCAGCTACGCTTCATAGTATAAGTATAACTCCTATTCGCCAGATTATATTAGCTAATAAATAATAATATGTACTAGTATATAGTCAGGTCAAGCAATAGATTCATTATCTGGAAAGAATATGAATCGTTTCTATCCTGGAAGTGATAATCCCCACCCTGGGGAGTTTCTCTTAGGAGAACAAGATGGGGTCTATTTGTATCAAGGCCATGATAAAACTCGTTTTAAGAATGGAATCTTAAAACTCACGTCTCATCGCCTTATTTGGGGAGAAGAAAACTTATCCTTAGATCTGGGATCCATCATGCTCACAAAGGATGAAGAAGCTGGTACTTTTTCGCTTAGGAGTAGTAAAATTGCTCTTCATCTCCTACCAGCCACTCGTAATACTAATTAAAAATATCCATATTGATTTTAATATTTACTAATTCTTTGTATGTTCTTTTTTCCCTTGTCAGGTTCCTCTCCTTTGAGTAATGAGTTCAATGAAAAAGAGGACTTTGTGAGACTCTCATTTCATAGTGGAGGAATGAAATCATTTTATTCTAAGCTTACGGATGCTCTAGCTCAACAACAGTGGCTTATTGTATTAATAAATATTTCATTAACTTTTAAATTCATGTGCTTGTATAGTATTTTATATCTCTTTAGAGATCCTCAAGTGCAAATCCATCTCGAAAAGTCCTCCCTGTTAAAAAAATACGTTCTGGTATAAGTGGAATAGAAAGATCAATAGCTACAAGAGCCAAAGAACGGAATTCTACCATATCTCAAGCATTTCAGGATTTAGATCAATTAATGGAGATGGCCAAACCTATGGTTGCTTTATCTAAATCCATATCTTCAAAGATTCGAGTAATATATTCCTAGTATAATCATATTTTAATACTTATTTAAAAAAAATTAAGGAAAAAAAAGGCAATATAACCGAAGATGAAACTATTCAGTTTAAATCTTATTTGTTGAGTTTGGGTATATCTGATCCTGTCACTCGTGAATCTCATGGATCTGGTGAAAAGTATCATTTACAATTGGCGAAAGAGATTTTTACTATATTGGAATCTCCCATGAAGGTATTCTAAATACATGTTATATTGTTTCGTTCATATCTTTATTTTTGTGTTATCCTTGCTAGGATGCTGGTGGCACAATTACATTGACAGATGCATTTTGCCGAGTAAATAGAGCTCGAGGTATGGAATTACTCTCTCCTGAAGATTTACTAAATGCTTGTAAAGTCATGAAGCAGGCAGGAGTGCCTTTGATTTTAAAGACTTTTGATTCTGGACTCTCTGTACTAGTCAATAATGAAAATACTGAGGATATTCAAAAAGATACTCTTAGTTTAGTCAAAGAAAATACATGTTTGACACCAGATGAATTATCGAGGTTGATCGCTCTTTCCGTTGTCTTATCTAGAGAGCGACTTTTTTCAGCTGAAAAGGCCGGATTACTTTGTCGCGATGACTCTGTAGAGGGTTTAAAATTTTATCCAAATAGATTTTTATTCGATGAATAGTTATGCAAAAAAGTTTCAACCGATTAAACTAAGAATTGTTTATCTTCTAATTTCATTCAGTTTGATATAAATATACATTATATAACAAATTTTACTTTCCATGGTGTAAGAATTATTTTCATGCTTCCCTTCTCATTTGAATATTGATCAATATTTAATTATTAAATCTATGAAAAAAATATGAATGACATTAGATGGTATTACTCAGCTGAAGGTAATTAATTAACTATTGGATTGTTTGATTTAATAATGGATTGAATTAGGGCTGTATTCGCTAACCATATCCTTGGGGTAAATTTAAGTTTTTGCTGTCTTCAAAACCTCCACTAATTGAAGGGAAAGTTTTGTATGCAACGGATTAGCAATTGTTTACGGGATTTTTTTCAAGCAGGTCCACGCGGGTAATTTATTTTTTTGGCTAGAGTTGTTTTATGCCAATGAGTCATTTTTTAATTAAGTAAGCATATTTGTAGCAACATTTTTATCAATTAAAAAATTTTAAGTTGAATTTTAACTTAAAATATCACAAGATTGTCTGCGGATACTCAATGAAAAAAAACACGATGTATTTGAATTTTTATATTACTACCAAATATGCCACAGTTATTCTTAGAGTATTTTTGAAATATTTATGATGATTGAAATTGCAATATTCATGGTGTATGAGTATCAAATTCGGATATAGTATCGAAGTTGCATTAAAAAAGTTAAGTTAGATTGCTGAAGTAAAAAATGTATTCAGCCTATTACAAACAAAATTTAATAATCAGTAACTGCTTCAAATTAAAGGGATGTCCTCTTAATCGACATATTATTAATCAAAATATGAGTATTGTTTTCAATCGACATTTGACATTCCAAGGATCGTACACAGGGGCATCCGCAGGAATAAATATATTTACATATAATTTTTTTCTTTGGGGGATCTCGGTTTTGGGTTTTTTTTTGAAAAAAATTCAGAAAAAATTGAAAAACAAATTAAAAATTTCAGAAAAAATTGAAAAACAAATTAAAAATTTCAGAAAAAAATTCAATTAAAAATTTTTCCTAACAAAAATTCAAATAATAGATTTTTTCGTAAGAAATTTCAAAATTCACTGTTATTTACTAAAAATTAAATTTTTTTTGAAAAAGATGAAAATTTAGTTATTTACAAAAACTTTGAAAAATGAAATTTCAAATATTAAATTTGTTCGAAATTTTTTTTCTAAAATCAACAGTTATTAATAAAAAAATATTTTTGAAAACAATTTCAAAAATAAATTTTTTTGTAAAGAAACTTCAAAAGTAGCTATTCACACAAAATCCATAGTCACAAAAATTTCAAAAATTAATAACTATTGATAAAAATTTAAATTTTGGTAAAGAAATTTGAATAATTAAGTTTTTTGTAATAAATTTCAAATATTAGATTTTTTCGAAAGAAATGTCACAAATTCACTGTTATTATCAAAAAATTATTTAAAAAAAAAAAAAAAAGAATTCAAAGGTTAGTTTTTTTTTGGAAAAATAACTTCAAAAATTAAAGTTTTTGGGGAAAAGCTTAAAAAATCCATATTTATTCATAGAAAAATATTCAAAAATGAAATTACAAGTATTATATTATATGTAAAAAAATTTCAAAAATTCATAGCTATTCACAGAAAATTAAATTTTTCTGTAAAAAAATCAAACATTACATTTCAAATATTACATTTTGTTTGGGGGAAAAAAAATAAAAAATCAATAGCTATTCACAGAAAAGTAAATTTAAAAAAATCAAATATTATACTGTGAAGCACTTCTTCATTGGATCTGTCCCTAAGAATCGAGATCCCTTGAATAGACTATGCCATTGAAGAGAGGATAACCAATAAATTATCAACTTACGTTGTTATATTAATGTTATTGTTTTTTTTATCAGTGAATAGTACATGTGTGACGTCACTTAAAATTACATCAAATTAAAATGCAGAATCTTAGCGACACACCTTCCCCTTCCACAATCTTGTAACAGTCAAAGTTAAATATAATTTGTATATATCTGTTATAAACTAAAAATAATTGAATAATAAATATATGCGTTAATAAGTTATTCTTGTTGTCAAAACTCGACTTTTCCAAGTTCCTTTTTACGATTTTGAACACTCATAGCTCTATCGAATAAGTGTTCAAAATCGAAGAATTTCAAAATTTCTGAACAATTAACAGTTTCTCGTAAGTTTTTGTTTTTCACTACTAGGGCGATAAACAAACGCACATTGAGAGTTTTAACATTGTCTATTGCTATTTGTCAAGAAACTTGAAGAGTCTTTATTCAATTGATTTTAATAGAGTATGAGCAAACTTAAAAATATATACAGGGATCGGAAGCAAAATTTGGACTGTTAATAAATACTAATTATCTAATTAAAATAGAGATGTTTTGTAATTTTTTTGATCTCCTGTTCTTTTTGAATAAGTAAACAATAATGAATCTCAAATCTTTCATCATGAGTGAGCAAGAAGTAAAAAGGCAGAGGATCTCAAAACCTTCTTGACGTCAAAATTGAGGTAGAAGAGATTATGGAACTTGTAAAGTGCTCCAGGAGCCTCATTTTCAAGGTGGTCATGATGGAAAATACCTCTCAAGGAAAGAAGGAAGTGGGGAACACAACTTGAAAAGGGATTCTGAGTTTCTGGGAGACCCTACAAAATCCATGAATCGCCTCTCTAACGAGTTTGACGTGGAGGAGGGGACAATCAGCAGGGCTGTGAAGGAGGACTTGGGGTGTCTTCTTACACAAGGAACCCATGCCACTTGCTGACGGACACTCTGAAGGAAAGGAGACTGCAGAGGTGCAAGAAAGTTCGTGCGTAGATCAAGGCAAATGGATCCACAATAAAAAAATTCTCTGACTACAAGACTACAGAGGAGGTCAAGGGGGTGTTCTGTACAAAACATCCGGCCCAAACAATGGTCCTGGGGGTCGTGGCGTCCAACGGCAAGAAAATGCCTCCCTTCATTTTTTAAGGCTGTGGCGAAAATCGGCCAGGAGCCCTACTACAAGGTGATGAGGTTCACCATAGTGCCATGGCTCAAGACCACATACCCAGTGGACAACTATGTGTGGACCCAAGATGTTGCACCCTCAGACACATCGGCCAAATGCCAGAAGCTCTGTGCCGACAACGTGGCAGTTTTTTGGCACAAGGACATGTGGCCATCATCTTCCCCGGATTTGAACCCGTTGGACTTTGCTGTGTGGGGCACTTTGGAGAGGGAGACTAACTGGACATCTCACCCGAATGTGGACTCCCTGAAGGCCACCATTGTGAAGGAGTGGAACAACTTGTCCGAGAAGTTCATCATCAACTTTTATATTAAACTAAGAAAAGGTTAGCTGGCATTGCTCAAGCGAGCGTTAAGGTATTTTTACAGCGGAATAATATAGTGCCTGTGTATAATATGAAATGTATTATTAAAAAATTGGGTTATAAACTTAAAATAACATATATACATGATAAAATTTGTTAGATAAGAAGTCCATCATTTATTTTGTCAAAAATTGCCAAATCAAAATTCGTAAGGAAATTTGCAAAAAAGTAGATAGAAATATTTTTTGACACTGTAAAGGCAATAAATGTTCCGAAAATTGAAGATTATATAATTTAGTGTTAAAGTTTAAAATTTTATATGCACAAAGTATCATTTTGTGGTATTTCTTCTTAAAAAATTGATATTGACATTTGATGAAAAAAGATTTATGTGTCGTCAAATTTAAATGCAAACAAATTTAAAGAAATTTATTTTTTCTATGAATCCTTTGGAAATTCATTTTTTGCACCTAAAAAAAAAAAAAAAAAAAAAAAAAAAAGATTTTTTTTTTTTGCCCATAACTTTATCTTTATTTTGAATAACTTTATAGTTGTTTTTTGAAATGCAAGTCACTTTTCGATTTACAACTCAACCCCTTATCTTGTTTCTTTGAGCTCCATATACAATTTTTGTGTTTTGAGTATAAAATAAGCACCAACTACAACTTCAAGTAAGTGTTTTAATTTATGAGAGTAACCTACTGTATGAAAAATTGTTCAATGAACTCTTTATTTCAAAAGTTGTATAAATAATATACATACATTTCAATATTTTTATCTCTTCCTCCCATACCCATTCCGACAACTTTTATTCTAAATGGAACTACCCCAGATTTAAGTAAGTAATGTATATAGAGAGTTTCTCTCTGAAGTAACTTACTTTCTATTAAGTGAAAACGACGGAATTTTTGGAAAACCGTAAGTATTTGAAGGAGTTCATAAGTGGGATTCTAAAATTAAAAAAATGTGAAATTATTTTTATAGAAGAGTCATTCGAAATTTTTTCGATATTCTACTTCACAGTGAAAATAAGAGGGCCAATTATTTGCTTGAAATATAAATATGATATTTGAAGATAATTTTCATCGTGCATTTGACTGGAAAGGGCCAAGAGATGTTAAAAGTACTGTTGTGTCAATAAGTTCTTATACACATTAGTCATTGGTTGTGTTCATAATGCAACTTGTTACTTTTATGTAGAGTACTCAATTAATTTTATACATCATTGTTAAATCCTTAAAAACGAATATAAAAAGTTGCGAAAATACCACACAACCTTTCCTTTTAAATTTTATTCAAAATATTTTATGTCTTGAAAATATGTTTTTCATCAAAAACATTATTATGTTTCTATTTTAATATTAGCTTATTATATGCGCTATTTTTATTCTAAATAAAAAAAAGCTGTTATAATATAAAGTAAAGTGATCATTTTTAGACATTTTTTTAAACAAATAAGATAAAATTTTATTAACATCAATTTGAAGTTAACAATCAATCTCTATTTTTTTATCTTATGTACTAGGTATAAAATGAGTTATTATCAATTATTATGATCATTTGAATTTCTTAGACATCAAATATAATTGTTTAATTGACAGATTGACATTTTTGTAGAAAATTAATTGATATGATTTGTGGATTACGGGATTGCTTTTTAAAATTGTTCCATATTTTAAAGACTTTTACTGAATAAAATTATTGTTTGAGAGGTTTTTTTCTTAAATATAATTTTTCCCGAAAATACATGTATACTAAATATTATTTTCATAATTGGCCTGGAACATATATTATTTTTCCAAAAAATAGAAAAATCCCAGAGGGAACAAATTATAATTCTGTCAAAAACCTGGGTACTTTTCCAAGTCAATCCAGAAGATTGCCAAGGTCAATTGGAAAATTGTTTACAAATGCAAAAAGCGATTAGAGGATGGGATTGAGTCTGATTGTAGGTAAGGGAGTGGAACGACCAAAACTGTGAGAACTCTATGTTGGTCAAGACTGTCCGGGAAAAAATTCGGCGAAAGCCACAAACAACCATACAAAAGATGGCCCAGGATCACAATGTAAACAGAACCACTATGACCAAGATTATTAAAGATGACATTGGGGTCAAACCTTACAAAATTCAGTATTGTCATCTTATGTCAAAGTGTGCCATTACAAAGAAAAGGGATAGAAGCAAAGTTTTGCTCAACTGTCATGCAGTAGATGAGAATGTCATCATGATTTATTGTGACGAAAAGTTATTTGCTATAAGGCGGAAATTTAACAAACAATATGACTGAGTCTTGGCAAAGACATCCTACAGCATTGATTCCAGCCAAAAATTTGCCTACAATGTATAAAAACCAGAGTCAATCATGGTTTGGGGTGCTGTGGCTTCAAAAGTGGTCAAAATCACCTATGTTCCTGATTGGTAAAAATTAATTAAAAAGTGGAGACTTTTTGAAGACAAAAATGGAGCCCTGGGCTGAAACAGCATTTCCACGTCAAGAAGTTTGCTTCACTAGAGATTCCGCTCAAGCTCATGTTGCCACTCTGTTCAAAACTGGTGTAAAAAATCCAGCTTTTTTGGGACAATTCTATACGGGCTCCTTTTCCCCTGATTTAAATCTCCTGGACTTTTCAATTTAGGAGATGTTGGAGAGGACTACGCTTATCCTTTAAGAAATAAGGATGCTCTCATGGCAACCATTGAGAAGAAATGGAACCAAATTTCAGATGATGTAGTACGTGTCAGTTTGTAATGCGATTTAGAAGAGATTGGCTGGTGTAAAAACGCCATAGGTGGCCAAAATTAATAAATTCTTTTTATAAATATTTGTAGGAGTTAAATTAAATGTTTCGAAAGATTTCAATGAAATTGAAACTGTATTTTTTGATTTAGAGTCAATTATTTATGTGACAATTTCAAAAAGCAACCCTGTATATGCTTTCTTTTAGACTATTGTAATTTTTAAGTATGAGTTTCATTGCATGAGAATCGTTGAAGTATCAGCTCCCAAATATATATTTATATAATTTTGTATATGATTTGGAAATAATTTAGCAGATTTTATATTTTTATGACTTTTTTTTTTAAATTCACAGCTATTTACAAAAAAATATTTTTTTTTGTAAATCAAAGTTCAAATATTAAATTTTAAGGGAAAAATTCCTTAATTTTAGGGTAGGGGCTACAGCTTTTCCAGCTTATTCTCTGTGTACGCCCCTGATTGAATATGTTAATTTACTGCATACACTATTTAAATAAGACTGTAAATATGCAATAATTTATTAGGGTATAATATAACTAGGGATCGATTATTGATAGACTAGGGATTATGTCCTTTCATTTATTGGTACCATTTTGTCATTCATATACACAACAATTGCTCACCATTTTCTTTAATATTAATGAAAAAAATAGTTTTATTGTTATAAAATTTGGTTGTTTCGGTCAACATCAACAATGCTATGTTCATTTGGAGGATGATTGAATTATCAGTAAATAAAATAATACAAACCTTGGATTTTACAACTACCTTTTCTATCCATTCTCAACCTAGTCAACAATCAACTGTCATAAGGGAAAAACAAATTTGAAGAAAAAAAACATATGGGGTCTTCTGTATTTTTCTTGTTGTCAACTGTTGATTATTAGTTAAAATGTAGTTCTTAATTATCATGGGTACACATTGAATTGATAATCTTATCAATAACTGAATTGTATGAGATGACACGAATTATAAACGTAGGCCCTTGTACATATCATATGTAATACCTTTTTTTGAGTTCTTAATACGTAGTGTCATCTGCTTTAAATCATACAAAAGTCAACTTATTAAAAGTAATTATAACAGCTAATAGGAACATATATTACATCTGTGCCTATATAAAAAATGGGGCCGTGATTGACAAACCGTCGATATTGTAAGGCAACATCTAATCTTAGAGACGCAGAGAGTGGAAGGTCTTTTTCATACTATTCATCGAATAAGTTATACTTTATCTTATATGAAAATATATTTTTTATATGACTTAAAAATATACATGGGATATCCAATATTTTTTAAAAAACCTTAATGTTAAATTCAAGTTAAAAAAGGATTAACATTATTTGAAATAATCTCATTTCGTCGTCGCCGAAATGATTTCAATATCGCGTTTTCTCTAGTACTTTTGAAGTCGGTAAAGTTGTTTTTTTCAAACATAACAGGAAAATGTTTCTTTTGTCAAACGGAAGATGAAACTTCTGATAATTTTCTATTCGAATGCAAAACTTTAAAACCGATTTACAATACCATCAGTGAATTCTTTGGGGAAATATGTGAATATCAAACAAAAAAAATAATTTTTTCGTCTTCTATTACTGAAAAAGTGAAAAAGCCATCAACGATGTTCTAATTAAAACTAAATATATTTTACCGAGTGGCCCATTAAAATCTGAATACTTCGAATTTTAAACTTCTTTATATTATTAATTAACAATATAATTTTAATACTATGGATAGATGTGTCTCTGATATCTCTTAATTATTAATGTAGACGCCCTTAACGGCAATAATAGCTTCCAGGCGGCAGGTCTGGTTCCCTCTGCGGATATAGTCGTCTGTCATGGCGTCCTTGTGCTGACTTGTCTGTTTCCTTTTGCTCATCCGTGTCCAGTTTGGCCTTTTGGACATAGCCATTCTTCCTCTCCAACGTATCGGACTTGCTAACGGCGTAGACAGTGGTGCCGAAGACGCTAAACTGCATGGAATGCGCGAACGGAAATCATTCGATCACGAAAAAGTGTCATTTCTCAGCTTGTACGTGAACTAGAGAGCTCAGCTATTTTGTAATTAATTGTTTATGCTTTAATAAATCAAAAAATGAATTAATTTTAATTTCTCATCCTTCATTAATTAATAAATTAGAGTGTTCAGATTTCAATGTACAACTCAGTTTGTGAATAGCTGAATTAATTTCGGGAACAAATTATAATGTATATTATCCTTAAATTTTATGGGTTCAAAGTCCCCCACCCTGTATATAAAGGGACGTTCGCAATTATTTTTTGGGAAAAAAATTATAACAACCATAGCCATTTACAAAAAAATTTAGAAATTGAATTTTCAAATATTCAATTTTTGGAAAAAAATTAAAAAATTCTTATTTTTTTTAAATTAAAAAATGCAAAGCTTTTAACAAAAGATTAATTTTTAGAAAGAAATTTCAAAAATTCAATTTGAAATGCTAAATTTTTCGAAAAAAATGAAAAATCTATAGCTATTCGTGGAAAATTAAATTTTGTTGTAAAAAACAAAAAAATATTATTTTATTGAGGGGGGTGAAGGGTCAACGGGTTCTCCAACCCGTGTCCTACGGGCTCCTGTCACATGTATATCATATTAAAAATATACGTGTGTAGTATTGATGGGTGGCTTGGTGTGATGTAAAAACCAATGGGATGCAAATTATGCTTTAAACTTGATTAAATTGTTCTCGATTGTTTTGGCTGTGTCGACAACATAAAATAATTGGATTGAATTTTTTTTTTTTTTTAATTTACAAAAACATTTATTTTCTTTGTGAGCGGCTGTGATGTTTTAAATGCTTTACAACTAATTATTTTTTTTTTTGTTAACAGCTGTTGCTTTTTGAAATTTTTTTCCAAAAAAATTAATATTTTGTAAATAGCTGTTGATTTATGAATTTTTTTCTATAAAATTTAATTTTTTGTGAGAGCAAAATAGGATTGCCAAATAAATAAATGGTTATGATAACAAACTAGATAAAAGAGCGGGCAACTTAAAGTCATTTATATATTTTTTATGGAAACATTTTTGAGAAGCAAAAGGACCAAATAGAGAACTTGGTATTATAAATAAATGACCCTCATTTGTAGTAAAACTCTGATTGCTTTCATTTTATTTCACATTATTTTTTTCATTACTTACATCATTCATGTAATATTGTAAGTTATAGCTCTCATTTACATAAGATAATATCTATTATTTGACAATATATATTTTTTATATAGTTGACAAATGGTTCATTTTAGTAGATTGTTTATAAATATAGGCTTTTGCGAATAAAAGAGTATTAATACACGAAATACTCTATTCAAACCCTTAAAACTGTTGAATTCTGTAAAGGTTGCTGTTATGTATCACCATTGTTTTATTTACTTTTATATATATGATGTGGAGATTAGTTTTTAATCAATGTACTCTTTAGCAATAGTGTCGAATTTTATTTACTCGCATATTTTATAATCTTAGTATTGTGTACATCTTTTATGTAGCAATCTCTGACAATTATTCGCGAAAAATAAAACTTGCCCTTTAGAGCCCAGGAATCTGGTCTGACCAAAGTTAAACATTTTTTTACTGACGTAGCTCAAAATTCTTAACAACTGTTATTTTTGGTCTAAAGTCTGTATCAGTCTCTGTTTTTTGAAATAAATGTATTTTTATCATTATTTTTCCAAGCGGATTATCTTAAGTATATCTTATGGACTGACGCAACACAACAAACAACTAAAGATAGAAGGGATCCACATTTTCTTTTATATGGGTCAGTATGGATCTTTAGACGTAAATATTTGAGTAAATTTAAGGCAACCAAACTTTTTAATCTAGATCTAAAACCAAAATTAGACGGATATTTCTCTCAAACTTTTCCTGAAGTTCATACATAAATAATATAGTGTCCGAATAACGATTACATGCACATCCCAAATTTATTACTTTATTATTAGAGTTATTTTTTTAATAACATTGGAGAATAACTACGCAATGCAGCTGCTTATATAGATAAATCCCTTGTCTTGTCCTTGTAGGGGAGCCATATCGAGTGGTCCATTATTTTCAGTTTTAAACTTATAACAAGATGTAATTTATTAATTAACAATATAATTTTAACAAAATTAATACTATATATAAATGTTCGTCTGAGCTCTTTTAATAATTAATTTATCCGCCCTTAGTGGCAAAAATGGCTTCCAGGTGGTAACGGAAGATACGTCTACCGTAGGAGATATAGTCCTTTGTCATGGCGTCCCAGTACTGGGTGACAGTGGCCTTGAGAGTATCGGTGTTTGAATGATGGACACTGTAGGCCTTCCCCTCGACATGCACTCAAAAGGTATAGTCGGGGCGGTTGACATTAGGGCTGTAGGGAGCTTAAAAGCGTTTGGGTCACAAGGAAATGTTGTTGGTCAACCATTCCTGTTTGAGGTGATTGCAGGCGTACTATCCTACTGGGAAACTAGGTTTCCATTATGATTGTTTGCTTGCACCCTCGGCAAAAGGTTCTCCTCCATGGCTGTCACATAGTCGGACCCGTGCGCCTATACCCGATCAGGAACCACACCTGAGGGAGTGTTTTGCCCTCAGATACAACAAAGCCCGACGACATAACAGAGGTATGGTGCTTTGTGGTACAAGATATCTTCATTTATTCATCAATGTCTCCAAAGATTAAGTACTTGTTATTCTGCTTGTTACTCACAGGATCGACGGTCCAGGTCTTCTCGTCGCTCAAGATGATGACCTTTTAGTTTTGGCATTCTTGAGGTAATTCAAAAGTGTCTTGCAACGGAGAGAAGTTTTTTTTTTCAATGTTGGTGTCAAAAATAGCCTCTCGACACTCACAAGGCTCTTTTCACTCACTTCTTTGATAGCTCTCTGGACAGTCTAGTGTGAAATCCTGAGATCTCTTGTTTGGGCCTTCATGGACTTGAGGAGATTAGCCTGGGCTGTTTATTTTAATTCATCCATGTCCAGTTTAGCCTTTTTGACAGAGCTCTTCTTCTTCTCCGATATTTTGGATTGCTGACGGCGTAGACGGTGGTCCTGGAGATGCCCAACTACTTGGAGTGCGCTAACGGAAATTCGTCAATAACGTTCAAGTGTCATTTTCTTGACTTGTAAGTATACTAGATAGCTCAGGTTTGTGTTGTTTTGTAACTAACCATTTATGCTTTAATACATATATCGAAGTATGAATTAATTTCCATCACTCTACCTTAATTAGTTATTGAATAAATAATTGTTCAGATGTAAATACATAGACCACCTGGTATTTGGCCACAAAAATTATTTTTGGGTCATTCAAGCGGCAAAAAAATATATCTTTCACCTTTATTGTTCTTGCAACATGATAATTATAATTTTTTAACATTAACAAAATGAGGAGACCCAGGCTCTCTGTAGAATAGAAATATAATCAAATTGTTGATGTATACGCTCAGTTATTAAGTTTTAAAAATGGTCTCAAAACGTTTGGAGGGCCGTTGTAGAGTGCCTTAAGGTCAAATTGACGTTTCTATAAGCATGCAGTTTTGTTATGATACAGATGTCTGAAGACTTCTCCCACCCATGAGCAGCTGCTCTTCGAGACATAAGGAACATTGCTTCACGCCTCTTGTGCCTTTTTATTCATTTACGAATCTCAAGCATACATCTCATCGGTTGGAGATATATTCTTTCCTCATCCACGCGAAGGAAAGATGATTAAAAAAATAATACAATATACTAGAAAGACCATCTCCATCCGAAGCATTGGCTCGTTGGTAAGTTATAATTCCAACCCACATATACGGATGCAACCTTATGTCATCAGATCCTGAGCATACAGATCATCGATATGAGATGTCTTCTTTCTCCAACCACATTGAGGAATAGAGGTAACAGACTCACATGGATCCAAAAATAGAAAGTAGTCCTATATCGGGGCACCAAGCTCCCCACATCTTCATCCTCCACGAGGCCCAGCTTTAGACATAACCATTTCAAATCCATAAGAAATGCATCTCCCTGTCGGCGCTGATATTATCTTAACAACCTGTATTTATCTGAATACAACTTGACGATAGTAAATATTCAAAATGACTAAGTAGATACAAATTAAAGGAAACATTTACTTTTATTCTAAGCCTGTCATTACTTTACTCAACTTTTTAAGTTTCTACTTAAACATAATCTCTCCTAATCCTTAACTAAAGTTTTTTAAATAAGAAAATGATAAGAAAAAAAAAAAAAAAAAAATGTCAGTTGAAATGGAAATATGAATAACTGTATTTACATTTAAGAATCTCTCGAATTTTAAAGAAAATACATGAATTAAGAGGCTTTCCTAAGTATTAAATTAAAAAAAAAAAAAAAAGATTGAGGGAGAAAAAGTAAATAAAAACTATTTTATTTCTTGAAATACTCTTTTAAAGTAAAGAGAGTAAATATAACTTGAATATGTATTATTTTCAATGTTTATCTAAAAAAAAGAAGAAAGTTTTAATAACAATCACTTTGAGCTTTTTTGATTCCCTTACAACCTCCAATGACAAACGTGAAATGAACTATTTGAATATAAAACATATGGTTGCTCAATGATACTAGAACAAGGTTAGGGAACAAGAAAATGGTTGGGCAAGCATGCACAGCAAGTTTATTAAATAAATATCTCTCTTTTTATTTATCATGACGTCATTATAAATCTTGGTTATTAATACTGAATAAATTTAAAAATTCAATTTATAAGGTAATCATTATCATAGAAGTGGTTGCTCGATATTTCTTAAGCAATATTTTACTAAATATATTGTCAAAAGTATGTTTTTACATTTCATAAATTCTTAAAGCAGAGACGTAACATATGATAATAAATAATATATTATCCTATTTTCATGATATTGTAACTAGAAGAGTCTGTGCAGTGGCCTATAAGAGGATTTCAATACTGATGAAGCCATAATTTGTGCTTATCCTTTTAATCCTTTGTGGTTCATAAGAAACCTATATACCTCCCCCCCCAAAAAAAAAAAAAAAAAAAAGGATAACAGAGCTCCCATTCGAAGAAAGAAAAAGGATGTTCTGAGAATCATAGATTCTACCAATCTGTCAAGTGAGATACCGGAGTCTAAACATTTCAATCAAATCAAGAAGCTGTCTTGGATAATTCAAAATGAGTATCTATTAATCATACCATTATTCAGTGTATCATTATACAGCCTAATTCCATATATAAATAAGAAATTGATTACCTTGTAGCGAACAAGCTCCATCATCAAATATTGTCTTCCCCCCTTCATTTTTCATATTAATGAAACCTTTTATTATTAAGACGGGAGGATTTTAAAGTACTTTATACATAAAAAGAATAACTATGAAAGGTCGAACATTAACATAAATAAATAAATTATCAAACTTATTACATTCAGATCTATTGGTTTATTTTACTACTCCTCACATGTACTACAAATTGGTGACCCCTACTACAACCTTGATCTAACCCTAACTCAATTTTTCTTCTTTTTATTTGATGCCAAAAGTGTTGCTTGTTCTGGGTCCTGTTTGTCTTTTTTTAAAACCCTATCTCTTTCAAAATTATCTTTCTCTCCAAAATTTCATTTTTGGGGAAAAATCTCCTTCTTGAAGAAAACTTTAACATTTATTATTCATTTAATGTTCCTCTAATTGGTTATATGGAGTTGAACTGATTAAGTATATATAAGTAAACATTGTAGTATTACAATAACTACCACAAACCTTGGAATCTTGTGTGAAGTCCATATACAAACAGTATAGTTCATTCTCTAGGAATCACTTGGGCGTGAACATACGCACACTGAGTTCAAAAGAATTCATTCTACCGAGCGCGTTGTCCATGAGCTACAGGGATCGTCATTTAAAATATTATTGACAGGGCCAAATTTTTATTACGAGAACTATAAGAAATTTTCCAAAGTTTTTCATGGGGGAAATGAAAAAAATTTTAAAGTTCTGAAAGACTTAATTGCAGTTAAGTGTTGGATCAATGTCGTCAAATGTTCGAATTGGTCTGAAACCAACATGATTATTGTTCTCAATTAAATATTTAAAAGTATTATATTTTTATTTTCTAATAATTTAATTAAATATATTGTATGAAATTATGATTTGAAATAGTTCAATTAAGTAATTAATATTTAAAGAAATTATTTTGTGTTTTTTTGAACGTTGAATTTATTCATAAATATTAACTTTTTAACGTAAGTAAACGAAATATTAGCAACTATTTTATTAAAAAATTACAATTTAAATCATTAAAACATCTCTTTTCATCTGTATAGATTTTTTTGCAAAAGTTGGAAATGCCGGGATCAATGAACCAGCAGGGGAGATGGAGGGGCTGTAGCCCACAAACGAAGGATTTTTTGACAAATTAGAGTTTTGAAAGAATTTTTTTAGTATATGCTCCAATAATGATCACATCAAAAAAGGAAATACGTTCACACTATGGAGTCATACTAAGAAAGAACATACGAAAGAACTGGAGAAATCTAAGGAAAAATCGACTCAAACTATGCTAAAATACCTTTTAAACAGTAATGAGTACATATTGGATTAGTTGTATCGTATAGATTCTCATATTTTGCCACAAGATCCCGATGGATGGACCGAAACTGGGCCCCTCGTAGGACGACTTAGCCCGTAGCCTGATATTTTCTCTATATTCTCTAGTTGTATTTATAAAATGATTTTAAATGAAGTTTATTAATAAAATGGTATTTATCTGGAAAAAAAACAACTTCCTCATTTTTAGTTGCTACTAACTTTCAAAAGACAGTTATCAAAATTTCATGACAATCTATTGTTTATTTGTGAGTTATTGTGCACAGTGTGACGACGCTCCTTTTTTATTTCCAAACAATGGATCAAAAACAATTTATTGTTTTAAATTTACACTGCTTCTCGATGGTAAAAAGTACCGTTCAAGCTAAACAATGGCTTGAAAAGTATTGTGGAGACTTGGCTCTATAAAGAGAATAATAATAATAATTTAAAAAAAGCCAATTTTGAACCAACAAATATGTGTTTTATTTGTTAAGCCCCGAACTTTTCAGCATATGTGTTACGTATTTATCAGAATTTAAATTGAATTAAATTATCCAATCGCATATGTAAATATATCTAATAGAATTTTTTGGTCTAATGGTCCTTTCGCAAAGATGTTTCCCACCAATAATCCAAGAATAATTTTATTCACCTCTGCTTATTATTCAGCCTCTTCTATACTTTGTTAAATGCATGTGAACATATTTGTTCTTACATCTTGGACATTCACTTACATACTGCACCCTTATGTATTCTTGAATCTTTGTATGTTCTGCACGTACTTTCACCATGAATATACCCTGATTAATAATCTTAAAAAGAAGGAAAAAATATTCCCCCTAGTCTATTTATGTATTATTACCCTAAATATATAGATATAATAAATAATTTGGAAGATATTTATTATGTTTATTTGTATAAGAGTCCCTTGCTGCTTAGAGTTTAAGTTTGGGATTATTGATATTCATTCTAGTGTTGAGACTTTGTCGAGACTGAATTTTTTCCCTGTTTGATGTTGAATATTTTTTTAGACGGATTACGTACAATATTTCTCGGCGTCAATTTATGGACCGATTCCCTTCCCTATCCACCTGATTTATGAGTTGTACAAATATGATTTATACATAATGATGTAAATCCGGTGTGCTTTTTTAGCTGGCCTGTTAATTTGTAATTGGTAATATAAAGAAGGAATTTTTGTTCCCTTAGAAGTTGTCATTATTATTTCATTCCTGAGTAGTGAACGTCCTTTCCTAAATAGATTCAATTATATTCAAAACCTGCTTGAACATTCGTGTGTGCTCATAAAAGAAAGGGGCTTTGTTGCAGAGTTATAATTGTTAGTCCTTTTTGGACTCAGAGTAGAATTGGGGATTGACATCGGAGTAATCCTAGCAAATGTACTTGTTTATATTCTTTTCTCCTTCCTCCCTTGTCACAGGTGATTGTAGCTTATATAATGAAACGTCATGAGCATTATTCTTTCTCTTTCCTAAATATTCTTAAAATTGTCAGGGTTACCATGTTGATTTTTGGTTTCTTTTTCTTTTAACATACCCATTCTACACTGGATTTTCATCATTATCAATGCAACACATTTAACTTCATATGACGTTATTGTAGGGCGATACTCATCATTTCAAAACAGAACTGACGTCATAAACAGTTCATCAATAGAATTGGTTTACACCGATTTTTTGTCAGCAAGATTTCGACGAAATTTTAGTATTTTGTAACAAATAACTATTTTGAGAAATTAGCAATCTTTTTAAAGTTTTTTTTTTACGAATTTTCCCATAAATTAATTTTTTCTTTCGAATTTGTTCAATGGTAGAAAATCCTGCAGCACACCAAAACATGTTTTACCGTTGAATCTTTAAAAACAACAACTAACAAATGTAAATGACTGATATTGTTAAAATGCAGTTGCAAACTAAAAAAACAAAAATGCTATATCTATGATGGAGTGTAACTTGTTGTTTAAAAATGGCGTAAGCTCAAAAGATTTATCAATAATAATAAAAGCAAAAGGTTAGATATCGCCACATTGATCTGCACCGGCCATAGCAAATCTAACATTGTTAAGATACTGAATGTTAACCGTCATACGGTGTATATAGTCGGAAAGCCTGTGGAGGATAAAAAATATAATTGGACTCAGAGGCTGCTAAACATTTGATATCAATCCAACTATGAGCATGTCATAGTTAGCCAGGAAGATGAATGTGAGCAAGTCTACAGTCTCTAAAGTTGTCCTATGTACTGAAGGGAGATCTCGGAGTTATGCTAAAAGGCCTATGATAATTCAAAATCAAATGGATGTCCATATGTAACGCTGTAAGATGATAATAAATGATCTATAACACATTGGTGATCACATATTCTTTTACAGTGATAAGAAAACATTTACTGTGGATCCTGTCATCAACAAACAAAATGACAGGATTGTTTGTTTTGAAAATACCCCTAGAAACCTTTTGGAAGTATCCAAGAGAAAACATTCATCCTCAGTGATGCTGCAGGGCATCATAGCCTCCACAGGTGACAACAGATCGGCATTTAGGTTTTACAATAGGCTATCGGCTAACAATAGCAGACTACATAAAGATTTTGAAGAGCCAAGTCTTGCCATTGATCCAGAAAAACTTTATAAAGTCTTGGATGAGTAATAGGTATTTCAAAAAAATGATAAATATTTTTGGCCTCCACAATTCCCTGATTCAAACCCTTTCGACTTTTCAATACGGCGACATATTGAGTCCAAAGCCTCTTGAGTCTGCCTCAGCATGTTCACCAACCTCAAAGCCTCTGTGTAGTCCCATTGGAGGAGGAGGATCAAATATGTTCCTTTATTTTACTTGATTTTTGTATAGTTAGACACATTTTGCAGGAATGTTATTAAAGATAAATTAATAACAATTTTATCTTTCGAATGCTGAAATATTCATTTTCAATTGTTATTATCTATAATTTTCATATACATATATGTATAGTTATTCCATTTCAAAATTTAAAAAAAAAGAAAAAAAAAGGTGTTAAGTCAAAACTTATTACGGTTGAATGTTTTAATATTTATTTCCGTGTTTTATTGCTTAAATAATAATAATAAATGTGGTTTTTTTTTTTTGCTGGCAGTCGAAAATGTTGTCGCATAGCGTTATAATGCAATTAATGACGTTAAAGAAAATACTCTATAAAATTTAATTTAATTTTGCATGATTTTGGGGAAATTTCGAATATTTATTCAAAATTAAATTGATTTAATTATATATAGTTTCAGTCAGCAGTAACAAGTGATTAATTAACCATAACTTAAATCAGATTCTTCATGAACTTCTGGTTGTGCAATAAATATTCTTTTACCTTCATCTTCAAGAAGTGCCAAAACTTCTTTCATGTCAAACCGTGTCTATGGAAAAATATACTTGTTATTTGAACAATAATAATAACATCTCTGGGATCAAGTAAATAAAATAACTTTTTACAAGAATAAGCTAAGTCTAAGTCGTGTTTATAATTTTGTTAATCAAATTGTACTTCATACCTTCCTAACCTACTATATATAGTAGGCAGTACTCTAAACATCATAATTTCTATTCTATTATACACAAGGCTATGAAAATTGACGTAATGCAAGTTCAACTACTACTATTAAAGTCTGGTGAAACATGTTGCTTTACGTTAATTCTAAAACTAATTTTAATTTTTTGCTATTTTTTACGATGTTTCATTACGCAACCAAACGACAAGTAAAATAAAAATAAACAAATTTTGTATTTATCCTGTGACTCTAAGCCTAAAAATGTTAGAGCATCATCAAAAAAGGCAGCACGTGCCCAATCTCCTCCCTCAGTCTCAGTACCAAGAAGGGTGCAAAGAAATTAGGTATTTTCATGTGGACTGCCCAACAAGACCATCAAGCCCCATATAGCCAAGAAGAGCTTACGCTTCTGCAGCAACAATATGTCTTACTTTTTGGCCATATGGCCCTCCTCCAGCCCTGACCTCAACCCCTGAGCTTTTTAATTTGTGGTGCCTTGGAGAATAATGTCTGCTGCACGCTTCATCCAAAGTTAAAAGAAAAATTGGCTAAATATAGTATTTAAATATATCACAAATTGGTTTTGAGTTGTAGTTTCTTGATTGGATAAAAATCACGTTTTTCGTAATTTAGTCATCCTACTGCAAGTTTTAGGTCTCCACTCTGTTCTACAGTAAAAAAAAAAAAATCAATAAAATTTAAAGCCATAGAAATATTTTGTATTGTCCAATTTTTTGCAAATAGGGATTATTTTTCCCCCTCTTTTCCAAGCGCCTTAGAGAAAAATATATATTCCTCGTCATTACTATATATGAACTTGATTTTAAATGCATTTTAAGTCAATACAATAAAATTTATATTGTATTGTGCCTCCATTTACATAAATCTTATTTATTTTAGTTCATTTCTCATGAGAGTTGTGTACATATATACATACGTTATACAAACATTAGAATGGTTCTTAAAATGGTTTTTTTCTTTAAATGTTGGAACATATTTCTAAACTGCTCCTTTTGGTAAAAAATTACGAAATACAGTGTGTGACAGCATAACTTCCCTTTTACACAAGGCTTTAAAACAAGTTTTATAAAAACCAAAAAGTTTTATTTTGTGTTTCATAATAATATTAAAGGGTTGATCTTATCTAATGGTAGACATTTCATTTTTTCAATTTTTCAAGAGTAAAATTTAAACAAGTGGTTTTGTGAGGACATTTATTTAACAAAATAATTTAAAACTATTGCTTGACACAACTTTTATTAAGTAAGTGAGGCATCACTTCTAATAATTGCCTCATTACGAGGTCTAATTTTTTATTAGAGTTTGACCATATAGCCAGACTTGAGCTTGATATACTACTTCTTGACGGAAGCCTCCTCTAGTGAGTGGACACTCCTATGAGGAGTAGCACACACCCTCTCCTTCAGACGTGCTTCGATAGAGTAGTCCCAGGGGTTCGCATTTGGAGAGGAGGGTGGCCACATTTTGAGGTCCCAAAAGTCAAGAAAGTCGTGTTTCAGGAAGGCCTGGGACTTAGCAACGCACTCACACGGCGTTCCGTCTTGAAGGAAAACAAAGTTGTCCCTGAACTTTTAAACTGTCCCAAGGTAATACTTTCTTATCCCCAAGTTCGATGTAAGCATTTGCTTGAGCCACTCCTTCCTCTTTACAAAAATGGGAGGGTAGACTCCTCAACGCCCAAGACCGTGGTTTCGGCCGGATTTTTTTATTTTGAAAACATATCTCACTGAAGTTGAGACATGTTCTGTTTTGATCTAGCGGCCGTTCTACCTATTTATAGTGGCATAAACGGTGAAAGTAACTTTTTATTAAGAGGTTTTATTTTCAACGTAAAATACAGGTTCCTCACAACTCCAACGCATGATTGCGACTGACTGTATTAGCAAGAATACAATAGGGTCTCATCTAAAGAACGAAACCACGCCTACCCGCTACAACTTCTATAGTCTGATTATATTAGACTATAGAAGTTATGTTGCCCCACCCTTTATATAGTTTTGAGGCATATTGATCTATGTTTAGAGGTTAAAGTTGGTCCTTAAAGTTGTAAATTTCACATCTTCAGATATAAGATTACGACTCTTTTCTCCCTCAATGATCACGATGGAGGCAATCCCAAAAAAAAAAAAAAGTCGGTGAGGACTCCAAATAAAATTATTCCATCAAGAGTTGATAGAAGACTATTAGGGTATGGCGGGACCAGGGAGGACGTTAATGACCATAATTCACGGACCGTCATGCTGAACCCTTTTTCAAACGCACAACAAAAATGGTTTCGCTATAGGATGACAACTTTGAACATCTACACGAACAAATCGAATCCAGAAAAGGATAATCAGGGCTTTTCTCTTTGTAAGGAAGGAAAATAAATTAATCAGCACCCCTTATACGACTGCTCGAGGATCCTCGGAGTTCGTACCATTCTTTCAAAAAAAATAAAGAAGAATATTTGAGCATACTGGACTGGATGATCACTACCTCAAGTAAACATAAAGTGCATTTTAAAATAGACTTTTTAAGTTCACATGTTTTGAACATAATTTGCATTGTTTGATGTAAAGGCGAAGGCCTTCCTATAGGCTTCGAAACTTTTATTCAACGGAGTATTATTTTAATGAGGAGGTTTGGCGACAAAGGGTCAAAGAAAATGAATTGTTAATGTTGTTGTTGGACTTTTTTTTCTTTTAAAAAAATCAACGCCATTTATACATAGATATCATTATAAATAATATCAATTTTGAATTTATTATAAAAATGAATCCACCGGAACAATTCTATAAATCAACGCAACCTCGAATACAGAAAATGTATCATCGAACTATGCACATGGAATACTATTTTATTATTTCTGATGTAGTTTCACTTTCTATTTATTTCCATTAATTTTAATGTTTTTATAGTTTGTAATAATGATTATACTACTCGTTATATTTATTTATTAATTTATACCATTGATATGGGACTGCAATAAGTGCTGATTAAAAAAACAAGTTGTGAATTTCATAGTTTCATCTAAAAAAAAAAAGTTACTACGAAAAGAAAAGTCAATATAAGTCAACTTAGAGCAGTTATCTATGAATAGTTATATTAGATAAATAACTAATCTTCCCAAAGTTATTAAATATATTTTCTCTAAAAAGATTATGTCTTTTAAAAAACAGACAAATATATATATAATATATAAACAAATCGCTTTCAAAATAACGCAACCTCTCTAATAGAAGTATTTCTGTTTTGATTCAATAAATTATATAAATATATTCTTTTATCGTCAGTTATTTATTAATAAATATTATTTTCCGTAGAAATTGATTGTTCTTCCTAATGGCGAAGTATGCCATCAACTTCTGTGGTTCCACGTTGCCACAATGGTAAAATAACTGATCGAAAGTTCAATGAAAACAAAATAAGAACTTCTTTGCATATGGGTTCCAAGTTCAAACATGAAAATTCTTAATATATCGAAATCAACTAAACTAATAAATTAAATACCCGTTAAAAAATACTATATATTCATTTCAGTCATATTTGATGAGTATTATGTACAATTATTATTGTTTATATAGACGGTAAATCCGTAGATAGAACTAAAAAAGTTGTCTTTCTCTTCATTTTAAACATGAAGATTTTGAAAAAAAAAAAAAAAAACTGAATGAAAAAATGGAGAACTAAAAAACGTATCTTAAGGATAAGTTTGATACCATCTTTAGGATAAAAAACAAAAGTAACAATTAAACAAAGGACCAGTATAATGATAATGGCTGAGCTGAGGCGTAAACGGAATAATGATTAAATAGAATTAAGTGCGCAAAAGTTTTGAAGAGAAGATGATATTTTAAATTTGTCGGAACTTAAACAAAAATTAGATATCATTTGTGTACCTATAATAATAATAGTAGATTGAATGGAAGATAAAGTTCAATCTGTACATAACAAAATCAAATTTAGGTATTTTGCACAAGACACAAAATTAGTGAAATGATAACTCTCTTTTTGAGAAGATAATTAATTATTATTTTGACTTACTAACTATATTTTTATTTAATTAATGATTGATAACTAGTTTTAATTCATTTTAGGTCCAGTTATTGGATTTAGCGTAACTATTCAAAGAGATTTGAAATATCAAATGTGGAATACTGCAAATAAGATTTTAAATTCCTTTTAGGTCCAGTTATTGGATTTAGCGTAATTATTCAAAGAGACTTGAAATATCAAATGTGGAATACTGCAAATAAGATTTTAATCAATAACCAAAGTTTAACATCTTTAAGTATAGTTTGTTTTACAAATCGACAAGTCTTTGGAATACAATACCTTTTTGCTTTCACCAGGGAAGTGAGGCTGACCTCAAGCGATTTTTAGTTAATTCTTTTTTTTTGTCACACGTACATTTGTGGTTTACTTTATTATGTTTTTTTTCTGTGTGTTTTTTTTTGTTGTATTGCCACATTATTTAAACTTTTTTTTAATATTTGTATTTAAATGATTTACTTTCATTAAGAATGATAATTTTTATAATTTATCAGTATTAAATATAAGTAGACTCTGAAAGGGTTTGTTTATCACCGCTGATCGAACTAAATATCATAAGAAAGAAAAAGTCATTGGTTGTTGCAGTTGCGAATGTTGAGAAGTTTAAAATTTACTTGCTTTTTTGAAGACTAAGTGTATGGACGTTACCGAACAAGATGCAATTATCAGAATAAACAGCTTCAATCAAGCCGTTTCTGAGCTCACTCAATTAATTTCTTATGAAAAATTATTATTTGTTTCAGAACAATACATTATAGGATTTTCAAATAAAAATGATAATTATAGAAATGAACAAGAAATGTTTTTTTTTACTTTATATGTTAATTACTCTACTCGAGTGATCAATGTAATCATGAGTTATTCCAATTAAAGATTCATAGCATTCATATCTATATATAATGTAATACATAAATATTTGGAAGCAAAAGTTGAACTTGCTGCCTCAATAAATTATCAGAATCAATTTGAAATGAAATAAAAATCAACCCAACTTCATTAAATGCCGTTTCTTCAGTGTGAGTAGTGGCGATAATAAAGATTTGTTGCATTAAAATAGGCAAATATGGAATAATTCATGCTTAACATGTTGAATAATCAAAATTTAGATTCTGTATCTATAATATCGTCTATATGTATATATATATTTACAGGGGAAGATGAGGCATCCTTGATAATAAACTCTTCAAAAATGAACCACAAACATATAATCATCTAGGAAATCAATTCAGAAACAATATTTTCAATGAATTAGAAAAGGGATATCAAATCCAAATATAAGAGGTGAGACTTAATGTGACGTCATATATAGATGAAAACAGGTTCATCAAGAGACGCTCTCCACCCATACAAAGAAATATGTTGAACTACGAAGGAATTGACAATATCATAACTATGTTATGGATATTCCATCAAAAATGTCTTCCTTTGATGTGGTTTAATAAGAGGTCCTTCCTCCATTCTCACTAATTAAGGCAATCTGCAATTAAAAGTTAGATCGGAAAGGAATAAAAGGAAATCTTGTATCAAAAATTATCTTTTTCTTCTATTTCAACTATTTCAAGTTTCATCTCCAAAAAATGAAATTTTTCTACAAAATCTTTCACCGGACAATTCCATGATTGATTATTTAAATCACAAATGAGGGTTTTCAATATCAATCGGATAAGTCTTTATCTTGCGTTTAGGATTCATCACTTTTTAACAAGAATTAATTATTCTCTTCTACAATTGTTATTTAATAGAATAATTATTTATTTTAAAAGTTCTAATAATGAGGTTGAGTAGCTTGCGTCTATCCAGAAGTTAAGTAATCTATATATATATGTAGCTCGTTTAACGCGTACTTTTTGTTCTTCATTATGTATAACTTAGGCCAGTGCTTCCCAAAGTGGGGGTCGTGGACTACAATGGAGGTGTTGTGAGATTATTAAAAATGTCATCAAAAGTTAAATAATGATAAATCTACATAACTTTTATAAGTCTCTTCTGCATCAAAAAAAGTATTTCCCAGAAAATAGTGCTCCACAAAAACATAACTGGACACGGTCCCCTTTTACTTCCACTGCTAATCATCTGTTCTCTAACATGTATGATATGCTCATCTAACTTTCAATTGAGCAGACAATAAAAACAGATTTTAATTCTAAATTACCTGAAAAATCCTGGATATATTTTATGTATGGCCTAACACTTCTAGCGAAACAGCTTTAGATTTAGTAATACCGTTTGGATCAACCTATTTATATAAGAAAACCTTTACCGTTTTAACTTATATCAAAAATAAATACAGATCGTAGTTTAACGTGAAGGATGATCTTCGAATTACTGTGCCAAAAAATTAATCTCAGAATAGACTTGCTCTGTTCAATGCACAATGCACATCCGTCACATTAAGACCTTGATTCGTTTATTAATCACGACCTGTAATGTTTTTTTTTGTGAGTATCAATTTTGACTTAATTTACCGCAAAAAAGAGAATTCATAGTATAAATGATTCCAAGTAGTAAATATATTGTTGATTTTATAATAATTTAAAATTTTTTATATAAATTTAATTTTTCAAATTTTTTTTTATAAATTTAATCTTCTATGAATAACTATTGTTTTTTTAAACTTTTCTCCAAAAAATTGAATATTGTAAATTACTTTCCAAAAAATTTAATTTATTTTTAAAAGCTGTGGATTTTTGAACTTTTTTCAAAGAATATTTTTTTGTAACTGTTGTAAATTTTTGGATTTTTTTTTCCAAATAATTTAATTTTTTGAGAATAACTATGGATTTTTGATTTTTTTCCAAAAATTATAATTTTTTTCAACTCCTATAGATTTTTGGAATTGTAATATATAAATTTGATATTCGAAATTTTTTTCCCAAAAATTTAATTATTTTTTTAAGAATAGCAGTAGATTTTTGAACTTTTTTTTGAATTTTTTTTTCAAAGAAATATTTTTTTACAAAAAATTAATTTCTATCTTCAAAAAATATATATATAACTGGTGACGCGCCTGTTTTAACTGCAATAAATCCTCAGGCTAACACATTGTCTTATATGAGCACTAACGAATGTTCAATCAGGTTTTGAATATAATTGAATCTATTGGATGTTCACTACTCAGCAATTATATAATAATGACAACTGCTTAGGAAATTAAAATTCATTCTTTTTTTTACCAATTCCAAAATAACAGGACAACTAAAAAATACACCGTATTTTAATGATTATTAATGAATGACTATTTTACTTTAAGAATCGATCTTCGCTTGTCAAAAAAAGAAAAGAACAAAAAAGTGTTGGTTCTATTTATAGAGTACTCCTTAAACCAGTTAAAGTGATGGTTAGAGTTGTATAAATTATGATCTGTCACTTTGCTTAAAAAGAAAGAGCAAGTTGACATGGTAATTTGAAGAATGTTTAGCCAGAGAGCAGCATAGCTGTCATCGATACATTGACATGTTCTTTGGGTTTCAATTAATGATAAAGGTTGGCCCGGTATATAACATATTAACACATATTTCACAAAAACAAAGAGGTACTAGGAAATTCCATGTAAACACTTATAATGTCCATCTTCATTAATTGAAAGGAAAAGGCTAATAATTAGTGCAGACAATATATATAAACCAACCAGGAACAAATTGACTTTTGAGGACGGAGAGGAATTCAAATTATTTACGACTAACTATAATCATGATTATGATCGATATCTTTTCTTACCTAGCCCTAATCAATATAAATTAAAACATTAAAAAAAGTGAATCATTTGATTATGGAATTCCTTTATACATAATAAGGAATCAGAATCGTGCATAAAAGGATTTTGTTGGAATCGGAATTGGCTGAAATTTTGCTATCTGTACAATGTACATCTCTATTTAATACTTATTTTTTTCTCTTCAAGAATAAAATAATAATGATGTCAGCTTTGGTAAATCAAAAACTCTGTCAGAAATGGAACCACGTAGCTCAATGGACAAAGCGCTCGGGAGAAATTTTTCCCTTAAATCCAATGTGTGTAGATTCGCGTCTCAGTCGTGCCTAGAGAAGGAAATATACTCATCGTATATGAACGTCAAATAAGATTCCTAGGTAAGATGGATTAATTGTAATAATATAATGTTTACTTATACTGAATCAGTTTAACTCTTCCCAAAATATAATCCTGTGGACGCCTTGTCTTAAAATGAGCTTTACTAGGTCAAAAATGGACTGAAAGACCTCAAACTTTGCCAAAGTTCTTTTTTGAATATCCCCAGCAAAAAAAAAGTATTTATTTAGTAGGAAACAAACCAAAAAACGGGGATGTCCAATATATAAAATATGTAAGTCTAAAAAACAAAACTTTTTGTCACTTTATGAATGAAAGAAAATTATAACTTTCCATGTAAGCACATTAATCAATTATTTTCTTAAGTGCATAAGTATGGAACTTAGTGTGTATTACGTAAATTTCCTCTCTTTTTTCATCCTTTGTTCAATTTGAAGAATGAAATACATATGTGGTGCGTCAACATAAGAAAAAATCTCGAACAAAAATTAATGAAAATTAAAAAAAAAATTTATCTTCATATTAACATACAATGTTTTATAGTCATAGTACTCAAATTTGTGGTATGATTTTAGCTGTTTTTTAACAATAGGATGACTAAAAAAATTATATCCTAGGATGACAGCAAAGTCGTTTTCGACTTTTAACCATCGATTTTAATAAATCTAGATTTTAAAGTAGTTTTTTATTTTCATTTAGTGTATTATCTTTTTCTATTTCATATTTTTAAAAATATTTTACTATTAATATATATGTATATATATGTTACGGGCAATAGGGAAAATAGAGCATTTTGTTTAATGCTCGGGTAATGTGCAAAAATGTGCCAAATGGAGCGGAATATGCTCAAAAAGATATAAATGCCTGTTAAAGCAGGCATTGTTTACAAAGGCGCCGATGGTTTTGACCCAGGTTTTGGAACCAGAAGTTCACTTTTACAACCCCTGGCCAAATTTGTATTATATAATATTAGTAGGAGTGCTTAATTCTCAAGGAAGCAGTGGACAAGTGGTCCACTTGCATAATTTGTGTACCAGCGCGTATTATAGTACATTAGAAGGGGTCCTTGATACTCAGGATAGCGGTGGTGATTAATTTAGATTCCCTTTGGGGAGCAGCTGTCCACCTGCCTGTTAGCCATGGTAAGTTTTGAAAAAATATGGGGTAATTCGTCCCAATTTCTGATCGTACAATAGTTTGATTGTCCGAATAAAAAATGAATTTCAATCAAAGTACACTTGATTATCAAATTGCTTGTAATGAAATACAATAATATTGAGAACTGATATGGAAAAGAAAATTCATTCTTCAGATTACTAATTCCATAAAACACACACACAATTTACATCACTATATATTATAAACCTCTCCTTATAACTATACAAGAAATTATCAGTCAGCGTTACTCTCGGTCATTTATGAGCACACACTCTCGATGGTAACACTTTTTATTAGATTTTCTCTTTTAAAAACTTAAAGAATAATGGTAACATCTTAAGAAAATTACACTGTCCAGGTTACCAACAATAATAAATACACACGCTGAAAAAGCTTAGGATTTAAAACCCTAGTTATACAATGTATATTAACTTATGATTTATAATCTATAGGAGATTTATTATTTAAGTAAATCAAACGTGTTTGTGCTTACAATAACTTCATTGTCGAAACTTTAACATTTATTATTCAAATAAATGCGTGCGGTATGTAAATATATAGTTTGTTAATCTTAACTTAGTTTAAGTAATATACTTATTACATATGTGTAGAACTTTAACCATAAATATAAAATGAAAGTAAAAATATTTGGCTTATATATATTTACGTATTGAAGAATGAAAATATATGAACAAACCTATGTGCATAATAAATTGTAAAATGATTTAAAAAAAACAAAAAAAAAACCAGCGATAATACTAGTCAAAAGTTTTTCTTTACATAATTCAATGCGAAGAACATTGAAGGAAAAGTTAATACGATAAAACCTTGGAGAAAGAAAAATGTAGAGGTGTATTTATAACAAAATGGTGAAACAAAGACCAGGTGATCAATATTTGTAAAAAGTAGTGGTCCTAGCCTCCATGAATTCACCCTGAAGGCAAATTCTGCAAAGGGAAGAAAAAGTTGCGTATGTCATAAGCAGGGTTGTATAGTTTTTTTGAAAAAAAGAGCGCGAGGAGAAGGCGAGAACAAAACAAATGGTAGAGCTGTATTAATTATTGTGGGGGGGGCGGGAATATGAATTCTTGCTGTAAAAAGGAGAACATTCTTCATTTAAAATAGTATTAGTGCAGTGGAAATATCATAGCTATATTTAAGTGTAAGTATATATTTATTTTATTATACATTTTTAAACAATTTATGCCAAAGATAGGCACTAATGTACACTTCAGAGGAAGAAGTTAACACCACGACGACCGATTAAACAATAAACAAAAAGAAGAAAGAGTACACGCGACAACTGTTTGTCTAATTTTTAAATATATTTTTTCCATTATCTAGGCATGAGGAAAGATGATAAGGTGACGTCATCTGTCGTATAATTAAAAACGATAGCAACTACACGATGATGTATTTAATCAAGCTAGCAAGGTAGTTTAGCTATTTTGTTTAATGTTTTATGGATGACTAGGTATGTGAAAGATTTTTGACATTCATACAAAGACAAAACCTTTTTTATTGAAATTGTCAAAAAATCCCAAAGGCCCAGCTACTTCCCCCCCCCCAAAATAACCCTCCAGACATTCCTGATGATGTCACATCTATAACCTTCCCTCCCCAACTTGAAAATATATTCCTTTTGTCGGTGCTTCAGGCAATCAGGAGCATAAGAAAAAATCAACAAAGGACCCTTAGGCCGCCCAGTCTTAGGATAAACAAGGTTATAAAGTAAAACAAGTTTATATAATGGATTTAATGAATTATTTTTAATTGACGATGCTTTCACATCATTAATTGATTATTAAGGCTGATTTTCAAACAAAAAGAATCCGTTGAAAAGTTGAGGATACAAAAATATACACCATTTCTAATCATAAGCATTGGTATTTAAAGAAATTCCCTCTTAACAGGAAGATTAACACAATTAAATAGACTGCTGTCCGGTCCTAATCAAA
Organism: Lepeophtheirus salmonis; assembly: GCF_016086655.4. Classification (NCBI taxonomy): domain Eukaryota; kingdom Metazoa; phylum Arthropoda; class Copepoda; order Siphonostomatoida; family Caligidae; genus Lepeophtheirus; species Lepeophtheirus salmonis. The sequence goes on from NC_052135.2 coordinate 53,380,786, forward strand.
TTTGTCAGTCCTAGGACCAGTTCTTCTCGGTCTTTTATGCTAATTATAACAGCTAAAATGAAATTTATTTCAGTTGTTTAATATAACCCTTTCAGATAGACAAGATGCTTGAAGTTAACGCCCATTAACGCCTGAACGACTATATCTAGTATGTGCGAAGGAGCAGGCTCCTGCAGCTATAATTTTATATTTATTTGGATGATAGTACCCATGATGCAATATCAACAAGTTCTTAACTCGTTTCAAACCAGATGGGACTGTATTATTGTTTTAACGGATCGGTAGGAGCCATAATATACAACCGTTAACAACGCACAAAATGATATCTAATTTCAAATGAGTAATAATGGATTCTAAAATTAACATAGGGCTACATGGTTCTCCATACTTTAAAAGTATTAGTTGAACTTGCATTACGTCAATTTTCATTCCTGTAGGTTTAATGGAACATAAATTATGAAGTTTAGAGTACCGCCTACTTTATATGGAGTGTTAGGAAGCTATGAAGTAAAATTTGATTTTCAAAAATTATAAACACGACTTAGACTCAGCTTATTCTTGTAAACAGTTATTTTATTTACCCGATTCAAGGGATGTTATTATTATTGTTCAAATAACAAATATATTTTTCCATACACGTGGTTTGACTTTAGAAGAAGTTTTGGCACTTCTTGAAAAAGATGAAGAAGAAGTTAAAAGGATATATATCGCACCAACAGAACTTCATGAAGAACCTGACTGTGATTCCGCGGATGAAGATAATTGTTTGATAGATAATTTATCAGGTCTACAACTTAGAGCTCAGGCAGAAGTAGAAATGTTAAGTGGGCCCCTGGATATCTAACTCTCAGTGATGATCAGTCAAGTGAAGTTACCCGTTCCAACCCATCCAAAAAACCAAGAATATCACGAAAGTCTCGATTATATTATATTTGGAAGAATTTATCAAGTTTCAAATACGAAATTTTAAAATAAAGGGAAGTATCAGTGACGCCCAAAGTTGACCTCCGTGGCAAAACACCATTATAAAAATTTCTTTATTTTTTTGTGGACGACCTTTTACATTTGGTTCTTGCTGAATCTGAAAGATACGCTGCACAAAAGAATGCATCTTTTCATTCCAGTCTAGCAGAATTACAGGAAGTACTGGTCATCCATCTAGTTCCCGGATACCACGTAGAAGAATGTATTGGAAATGCAAAAGTGATGTAAGGTTTGAATTAATTATGTAAAGTTCTTCCCAGAGACAGATTTGATAAAATACTTCGTTATCTTCACTTTGCATGTAAAAATCGAATAATTAAATCCGATAAAATGTACAAAATAAGACCCTTAATTGATCATTTGAACAAAAGTTCGCAGAAGTATGGACAAAACCCTTTATCTTGATGAAAGTATAATAGAATATTTTGCCAAACATGGTTTTAAGCAATCTATTTATTAGGAATAAGCCCATCCGATTTGGTTACAAAGTCTGGTGCCTCAATTTTCTATTGGGTTATTTACTTTCCTTTGATATATATCACAGCAAGTCTGCGGATCAATCTGAAGAACGGGAAGAAAAATTTGGAAACGGTGGCTCAGTTCTTTTGGAACTTATTGATGGATAAGTTATCGAATAAGCAAAAAGAGCTTGGATCTTGATTTTTATTTTGATAATTATTTCACAAATTTCCCTTTGGTAGCATCTATCAGACCTAAACTTTGGTGTGACTGGAACTATTCTGGAGAATCAAATCTCTAAAACGTGCCCTCTGACCAATCCTATAAGTATGAAAAAACAAGATAGAGGAACAATCTATGCAAAAGTTGACTCTAAGAACACAGCTTCCGTAGTACGTTGGCTTGATAATGCGGTAGTTATAGTAATCTCTAATCTTCATTCCATCGAGCCAACAAAAAAGACCCAAAGATGGTCTTCAAAAAAGAAAGCAAGAATAATTGTTGAACAACCTAATGCTATTCATCATTAATGGAATGGACCAAAACATCAATTGCTATCGTATAGGCAATAGAAATAAAAAATGGTGGTGGCCTGTATTCAGTTAGTGTATAGATGCCACAGTTAACAATGCTTGGTTGCTTCATCGATCAAAAAATAGTTATTCCTTGCATGAATTTCGTCGAGAAATAGCCCGAGGCTTGTTACAGCAAATGTCTAATAGGTGTAGACTTGGTAAGCCTAGTTCAATTTTGAAAGATGTGCGCTTTGATCTACTCAATCATTTTATTGCACCTATTGGTAAACAAAACTGGAAATATCGGGTTACAGAATGCAAGTCCAGACCATCTCAGCAATGCATAAAATGTCAGGCTTCGCTTTATTCAAATGTTTTGTGCCCTACGACAATCCTTGAAAAATTTATCTAATATGAAATAAAAAATATGTACATATTGGAATTGTTATTATAATTTTCTTTGTTATAGTACAAATTTTTAATAAAAGTACTATTACTACGTATAAATATTCATTATTATTTACCCCTTTAATCATCTATTCATAAGTTGTCTAAGATGTACCATGTAGGTGCTTAACCTCCTATATATAGTAGGTCAATTTTTTATAAAAATGGGATCAATAGAAACTTTTTTTCAATATATTGGGGTTTTATGGGTGTCAAATAATAAAATTATAAGCATCGTTGCTGTGGAAAAAAATTCGGCATTAATGGGTTAAAGTAGGAAGTGTGTGGCTAGAACTTATTATTATAGGTTCTAGCTTTCATTTATTATTTTCTTGGTTTTATTTTATATTAAACAATCTTAGCTAAGAGTGAATAAAATAAAAAGTTGGTTAGGACCATAGGACTAAAGGACTGACATATCAGCCCTTAGGACGGTTGAATGTTAAAAAAGATTGGGCCAATAAAAAAACAGACTGAAAGGGCTGTTGTAAAGCATCAACCATTAGGAAGAGCAACTAAGATATTTTTAAGGTGTTATAGGCCATGAACATTAACAGAACGTTCATGAAACGCAATGTAAACAGATACAAGTAGAGGAATAGTGTCAAAGATCTTCCACGAACCACAAATAGAACGGACTACGAAGAATATAAAAATCATACGAGAGAGGATTCGACGAAATTCAACGAGGAGCCTACGAGGAACTAGGCAAGGGGCACACAACAATGAAAAAAACTTGTGAAGAAGGACTTGAAGACTTACAATTACTCTCATCTGAAGAGACAGATCCTTTTGGTAAAAACTTTAGAAAAGAAATTCAACCCAAGGCAGAAACTCGTCAATCTGTTGAGGTCAGGTATGGCTCCCAAAATTACCTATAGAGAGGATAAAGTTTTTTTTTTTCTGTTGAGGCTAAATTGAACTCTTTAAAGAAAGTAACGAAATACAATGGGAATTTCAGTGTTCGCTGGTGTAACACCGTGATGTCAAGCAAAAAAATAATTATATATTGTCCTAGATAAAAAAGAAAGAAAAAACAAAAACCCCTATACGTTGTTAATATCATTATTTGAATGTTGTGACATCATATATATATATATATATGCTTTCTTTTAATGTTTATTTTTTTATGTACATTATAACAAATGCTCAATTTCCCGGAAAATAATAAAAAATAAGATAAAATTATTGATGCAACATCATTTGTTATCTTTTTGTCATCATTATTACTAGTGTTGAGATCAAGACCGATTTGAACTAATGTTTCGGTGATTTTAGTAATTTCATTTAATCGTTTTCAAATTGTGGACCAACTTTTTCTGTCTCAAACTATCAACCGATTTTGTCCCTCTACCTAATTTATCAGTTTTCCAAATATGATTTATGAGTCACATTTAACTTCAAATGACGTTATTGTAGGTCGATATTACACATGACGTAATTAATAATTTATAAGGAATCGGTCAAGACTGATTTATAAATGAGACTGATCCAGAACATCATGATGATAATTCGAAATATTCGGGTATCGATGAATAATTTGGATAAATCGAAATTATATTGAAAATTAAATTTGTATGATACTGCTGATATCTAAACGGTCATTTATGATTCTTTTCCCAAATAATTTTTGTACCTCCCCTCCTCCACCCTCTTCATGTGGACTTGTATGGTTCTTTTCTTTACACCCCTATTAAAAACACGTGAAAAAAACTTTTTCGGTCGATAACTCAAAATTTTATTAACTGACTTGGAAAAAAAATCTTGGAAAAGCACAGAACCTGCATCTTATTCTATATGAATTCCATTAAAAGGAAGAAAGTCTCAATATGGTGCCTGAAGCTAGTACATGCTTTGACTATTTAGTCCTCAGGGTAGATGGCCCAGACTTTGAAGATTGTGATTTTCAGGTCATTTACATTTCGATGTTGCGTTGCATTTTTGATACCCTGGATGGCACCCCAACAAAACTAATCTAGGGAGTTAAAGTCGGAACATGACGGAGGCAACATGTCCTTCAGCCAGGAAAAAATATTGGTCGTAGAACTTCACATCCTGGAGCCTAGATGTCCTAGTGCCAACGTTCTTGCCATACTGGATATTGCAGACGGTCCTCACATTGACCCGACGATAGTAGCGATGTCTTTTTGTGCTATATGTGTTTGAAGCAAGTTCGATTTATGACGCTCTTTTGCCTCCTGTTCACTCATTAGGTGGCCGATTCAAAACAAAAACTTCTTGAAAACATAATGATTAATAAAAAATAACACAATATCTTACTTAAAAAACATTAAATGCAATTAATGAAAAATTTTGCTCCCGTACTCTGTATTTCGAAAATTGCCTTTATTAAGAAAAGGTCACTCTTAAAAAAAAAAAGGGTCGATCCTTCTTTTATTCTTTCAAATTTGTGTCCCTTGTTCCCCTGACGGCGTTCTTATCATCATGGAAAATAATTCGGGTCTACTTAGTTTTAAGTCGAACCCTCCCTTTTGAACAAGAATAGACGTTGTTTTAGGTATTACTCCTCCACTAAGTGGCCACATGATTCTTTAATGTCCACCAAAATTAATTTAATTTTTGTTTTTTTGTGATTATATAGATAATTTTTATAACAATTTTCTATTATGCAAACTATTATGTTCTAAAATGTCCTACATTATTTGATTGATAATAATTTGATGTGTTGAATTTAAATTTTATCAATTCAAGGGGGAAAAAATTCTCTTTGTCTGATGCCTTTATTCGATATCAACATAACTCTATGATATTAAACTCGAATCCAACACTATTATGTACATCATTTTTTTTTGCAAATAATCTTTCAAGTCATAACTTTAGTCATATACTCGTAGTTTTGAATGTCATTGTAAAAATATGATTTATTTTGAAAGGCTACAAATGCAATTTCCCCCCTGTATTTTTCACGTCCTGCAAATCATGTCTTTGAGCATTATTTGTTCCATTGTTTAATTATTTTATTTTTCTGCAATACAGTAATTCTAACAAATTTTTGTATTGATTATAATTTCCTCTTCTTCAACTATGCTACAACCAGATGTTCAAATAACAGGAAACACATTTATAGAGTTTAATCGTATAACCATTTATTTCTATTAACCTTGGGCAAAAATTATTCAATTGAATCCTCAATTCCACTTTGAATTCAATAAATACACTTATAACTCTGCAACACATCTTTAAAGTTACTCATCGTTTCTTACGTAATTGGGATTACTTTATGCATATTGTTCTCATTTCAAGAATTAAAAAAATAATGGTGAAAAATTTTGGTTAATGTAAAATTATCTCAGGCAGCATTTACAAAAAGACATTGAACCGGATGGCACAAAGTCTAACGTTTTAGTAACATTATATGTGGAGTTACTCACATTCAAATAATTTACCAAATTTTCAATTATGAAAATGAATTTAAAAATTTTTTTGTAAATTACAAATTGAAGCATTTAATTGGTTTTATAAATAACTCAGAGTCAAAATTACGATTAGTTTAACTTTCTTAATTATTCTGTCAAACAATTTTTTGCAATACTTATTTTCGACAACAAACGTACGTTTTTTTCTACTTCTATTTGTGTTATTTTGGTCTTTATTTATTACCCATGACCGCGGTTCAGTCTAGTCATTTCCGATCCAGTCCCACTTTTCGCCCATTAAGGACGGTAAAATCGATCTTTTTTTGACGTAATTGAGGTAATTTCTCCTTTTTTAAATTATTCTGTTACATAATAGAATATATTAAATAACTAAGAAAAAATACTATACATTTTTAACTTTTTTCGAATTTGTATTACAGTTAGTTTGGAAGAATTGGGATTTGGTAAGGAAAAAAACTATAAAATTTCATTTTCCTACCAAGTCATCTTTAAATAGCACATTGGGTTCAAAGTTTGAAAGGAGACAAAAGTTAATTACTTCGTAATTAAAGATTAGAATAAAGCTGTAATCATTATTTCCCATTTTTTAAAAACTATGATAGCCATTATTTTAACCTACAAAAGCATTAATAATTTATTAGTCTAAAGCTATCCTATAAAGTATAAATAATGAATAACCTAAGAAAATTTGTATCTTTACTTTCAGAAAATGTAAAATAAATAAAACATGATTTGCTTTATACGCGATTCATCAAATTTACATAACTTTTTCGGCTCTATAAGACAGTTTTAGAAAAATACTTTGTTAATACTTTTCAAAGCTAAGAAAAAGGCCTATCAAAATAATATGTTACAAAATAACAAAAATACTTTCTTGTTTCAGTATTCACTAAGTAAATAGTTTTGGCTTTTTTTTTATAATTTGATCGATATGTGCGACAAGTATATGGTTTATAATCTCGTAGAACAATGCAATTTTGTATAGATTATTTTCTTACCATATCACAGCTTTTCCACAGTAACCATAATCGAAATTGAAAATCAAACAGTCATTATGTACAATGCTATTAATACAAAGTTGATCTTATCTTGTTGTACACTTAATTTAAACTTTAATAAATAGAAAATTGATACGGTGAAGGTCTTCAAACTCCGTGAATAATAGATTTTGTTACTCAAGATTCCTTATGTTTCTAGAGGATTCCATCAAGAAGGAGTGGACCAAGCTCGAGCCTGACGAAATAATCAAGGCCTACAAGGAATTTAGGAATCGTAGTAATGCAATTACGAGAGTTGAGGGCTCACATATTGAATAAAAGTTATCTGAGCACTATTTTCAGATGATTACGTAAAAAACAAAATCCTCACAAAACCTCTCGTTACAATTTTACTATTGAAAAAAATCAGAAAAAAACAAGTGTACCACTAGATAAGATCAAACCAGCACATATATTATGTATATTATTAGGTTTAAAAAAAATCAACTTGTTTTAGGAAAAATTCCAAGGACAAACCCTTAAGGACGGTGCCAAGGACTGACAGTTGTAATTCCCGGTGTCAAGGACGGTCAGCTCTAAGTGCAGATACTGTGGACCAACGGTCTTAATTATATGTCTCAAGGACCGATAGGACCGGGTTTGGGACTAGACTGGACCGAATAAATAAGGACTGACACAAAATGAACTCCAACACATGATAGCAAATGACTGTATTTCTAAAAAAACAACAACATTAGAGCCCTACATCTATAATGAAACAACATATACCCTGTACATAGATAACAAATTTAGTGCAACAATTAATTTTATTCATTTTTTTCCAAGGACACGCAGTTAAGGACTAGTGCGAAGGACAGGTCTTACAACTGGACTGGACCAAATAACTAAGGATCGACTCCATAATAACTCCAAGATATGATAGCAACTGATAGTTTGTTAAACTATCACTTTAGAATATCACCTCTAGAATGAAACAGCGCCCATTCTGCCACTATTTCTGCACCCTCATACCACGCATTTTAAAAGGGAAGTTATGTTGCAGCACCCTGCATATGGATAAGTAAATATCTATTTTTAAAGAAATAATTGAAAATATAGAGTAGTATTCTTTAGTCTTGCATTCTTTCGCATATATGAAAGTATGAAATAGATTTGGTGTTTCAAATAAGGAGCTATGCAAAATGCATTTGAATAAAGACTCTTTGCTTCTTTTATTTATATCTCTATGCAAATTATTTGAATGCTTTTTTATGAAGTAATATATGTATATATTATCAATGCCTCATTAAATTTCCCTAAAAAAATTATATTATTTCAATTGGTATTCTTTTGTTAGAAAAAAAAAAAAAAAAGATGAAAAAAACTCACATATTTTATTAAGAAAATAAACTTTCATTTTTTGTATAAATGTTGACTGAAATCAAGAAAATAGGCGTAGAGTAATATACGACTTAAAAGTCTATATTGATTCAATTGATTTTTGCTAGAAGCTGATAACTTATTACAGCTTTTATTAATCAGTTATTTATTCGTCTTCTAATATATCCTACGAGCAAAGGTTCACCCGGCGTTGCTCGGGCCAAGGAGGCAGCAGGAAATCACTTTGACAATGGTAAGTATTATTTCTTCTATATGTTTAGACCAATTCGGTAGCGTAAGCTTTATAATATATGGTATGTATTATTATGAATTTAATAAAAAAGTTGTGTTATAAATTTCAAAGAACATAACAACATTTATGCATGAAAAAATTGTATACAATAATATCGTCGAAAAAATTACCCTTGATAAGAGGTTTATATTTACAAATATTGCAAAAATTATGTAATAAAATTTTCCGGAAATTGAAAATACTTTTTTATGTCAGAATCTAAAATTATAAGTACAATTTGGCATTTCTTCTACAAAATTGAGAATTGAGGCTTGATAAAAAAAAGAGAATAAACAGAAAGAAACTGAAAAATTATTCAGAAGATGAGATATATTTTAGTTAATCATCAATTTTTATCTTTCAAGTTTATGCACAAACGAGTTTCTAGACAAATTTCTACAAAATATACGAATACAGTATTAAATTGGAAATACATTTTTTTGCATGAAAAAAACAAAAAACAAAAAAAAAGAAGTGCAATTTTCATCGATTTCTTATATTGCCCTCTAATTTTGCGATTTTGAATAAATCTACAAAACTTTTTTGTTATATTTGTTTATTGAACCGCCAGTCACTTTTTAATTTATTTCTCAACCCCCTATTTAGTCTCCTTGATCTCCAAAAAACAACTTTTGTGTTTTGATTATAGAGTAAGCTCCCCCTCCTTATATGTCCCCCCGAAAATCAGGACCCCTTTTAGTTTGAACCGTTTCAAAAGAGACACCCACGCCAAATTTCAGCCTCCTTAGTCCAACGGGTTGGGTACCCATAAAAGACATACACAGAGAATCATTTCAATGCTACATGCTAGCATTTAGCCAGCTAAAGTGTGCTGAAGTTTAAAAATATAGTACTCCCAGCCTTTTTAGGCTTTGATATTATAGGTTGTAACCTTACCTTTAGTCTTTACCAAGGATGAAAATAATTGGAATAAAAGGAAATGGTTCCGGATTTTTGTAGTTGCTACCAAAATATATGTTTTTTTTTGAAATTTTCCGAGCTGTTATCATTATTATTTTATTCTTGAACTGAGAACATATAAGTATAAATAAATAACAAGTGCGTGAAAGACGAAAAGTAAGGATTTGTAATAGAGTTATATGCTTAAGTTCTTTTTGAAGTTGAGTTGAAGATCAACATAGGATTGATTCCTACCTATGTCATTGACAGATACGATGTGAGGTTTGTCTTTATTTTTTTCATCTCATAGCTACTCTCAGCTAATTTAATGAAGCGTCATGACAACTAGGCTGCTCTTCTCTCAATTTTTTTCTAAATTATCAGGGAGACTGCGTTAATTTTCGTTTGATTTTTTTAACATACCGGTAGATAATATTATTTTCATCCCATGTCATGTCATGGGCTTTAACAACTTACATGAAAAATTTCAGCAAAATCCATTGGTTGCTTTGACTCCTGGACACACCCACAAATAGAGACATTCGTATTTAATATTTAGATTTGCCAAATGTTACTTAAATAATAGTAATCAAATTGCTTATTACAAGATTGGTTTATAACTAAGAATCAAATACTCTTCCTGCCAATGGCACACACAACATATTATTTATTGAAAAACTCTCACATATATCCATAATTTATCTTTTCAATTGTTATTGATTTGATTTAAATTGTCCTGAAAGAATGTCTACGATTCTTCAAATAAATAATTCCCACAAATCCCGATGATATTCACAAAATCTAAATAAACAATGGAGGCTTGAAATATCTGAGTGTAAAATTACTTGATATACAGGGTGCAGAAGCAAATTTTCTGTTCAAATCTTTTTGGCTCAAAAATTTTATATACTGTTCTTGAAAATCAAATTTAAAAAAATGTTGGCAAATCACAGAGACTGCATATTATTCGATATGGCCTTATTAGAAACAATTCCAGTCTCAAAATGGTGATTGAAGAAAGTACAGGCTTTCACAATTTTGTCTTCAGGGTAGGTGGCCTAGACATTGGAGAATTTCAGGTCATCAAACAATCCACAAAGATTTAATTGCTGTATTTGAACAACAAAGGGAAATAAATCGTCTTCAAGAGTAAAAAAAGATGAGTGATAGTGGACTCAATATTGAAAAGGATTTGGATAACATTATTCGCCATAAAAAGGTATGTATATTAATAAGATATAAATCCGAGCTGAATGAAAAAAACATCAAAGGTGTAGTGCCCTCTTCAGTTAAATAAAAAAATGTTCAAAGCTTAAGAAAAATTGTTGCTGGAAGACGGGAGAATGGAGAGGTAACTCAAGTTTCCACACAAATTACAAGAGAAATTTTATCGTTTTACTCGAATCTCTATGCATGTATTGAATATTTTGTTTCAAATTGGGAAAATTCGAAGAGGATTTCTCACTGGAGGATTTAGAAAGTTGGTATGGTTCAGAAGAAAAAAATTCACTGTAAAGGGCTCACTTCCCCTATCTCACCCAAAGAAATCCAAAAGTATAACAAGTTTTAGAAGAAATATTTATATCGCCAGGGTTATCGGGCTTGCATTTTGAATGTTATTATATTTACTTGGAAAAAATATGTCCCACCTTTGAAGCTTCTTACTAAGAGATTTGGAACTTAGGTTCCTCTCTAAAATTTATGAATGATGGGTTTCTTATTCTGGTACTGAAGAAGGACAACAATAAACTCAATATATCAAATTACAGACCGATAACGCTTCTTAATACCTTGTACAAAATTCTTACAAGAATGATCAACAATAGAATATTCCAGGTACTTTCCTCGATTATACCGGAATCACAAAATGGCTTTATGGAAGGAAGGCGGGAAGAAGTCTAGCCAAGATCGATCTAAGACGCTATTGATATTGATTAGGCGAGTAGGAGGGACTTCATTGTGATTCTGGTGGACTTTCAGAAATCTTTCGTCTCAATCTCACATAGATATATACGGTTGCAGCTAAAACAATTCGGATTTTCCCTCAAAATGATTAACATGGCAACAGCTTTATTTCTTTTTCCTTTACTTTATTTTGCTTATGATATTTTTTTTTTTTGCCAACTAACCAAATATCTTTATCATTTTAAAAAATCCCTTAAATGTTGAAATTCATAGGTTGGAACGTTAAATATTTTCAAAGTTTATAATTCAAAAAATATAACTTTAAAACCCCATTATAAAGTATTATTAATAATCCTTTGCAAGGAAATAGGCCCAAGGCATCTTATAGAACATAAAAAAATAAGAATATTTTTAAAAACATATGTAATATGTATGTAGGTTGTACATTCAAACTTTCTGCTCTTTGAGGATGCTTTAAGTTAAAAAAAAATTTTCTTCATTTTATTTTTACTTGATATCTTCAACAACTAGGAATATTGTTTTCTTATAAATGCAGTTTATGTATGTATCTATTGATGATGACATGGATCACAGGCTTGCAAATTATTAAATTGAGAACATGACGTTATCTCGCTAGCACAAAAATACCTAGTGTATTTAGTTGTCCGTTCTCGATTCCCTCGTTTGTCTGTATCGTTCATGACTATTCATAGTATATTATTGTCGATGAATAAACAAAGTAATACAGTTGTACTTAGAGTTGACATGTTTATAATGAAAAAACTACGTTTAAAAATTAGAAAAGGAAAAACAATTTTTTGCGTGTGCTCTTTCTTCTTGTTTGTTCATTATTGAATATGTCGTAGTGCTTTTCACTTATCTCTCTCAAAATTAAGAATTATTGCCTATCTTTGAAATAAATTGTTTTCAAAATGGATAATACAATAAATATATTTTAATTAAATATGATTATGATATTTTCCCTTCTCCCCCCCCAGAGATAATACAACAAGCAGCTGATATTAACATGGGTTTTTAGTTCAGTAGTACCATATGTTTTGCTCTCGCCTTCTCTTTGCACTCTTTTTTCCTTTCCAAAATCCCAAATAAGGTTATACTTTACTTATGCTCTGTTTCCCAAAGAACGGGAATACAATTTCTTGTTGATCCCTCGTCGTAAATACATAAATATATATTTGCCACCTTATAATTTCTATGAAGATATATACAAATAAAAATGTGTTGTAACACGTTTAATAAAATATTATGATACAGTATGTAATAAAATACTATTTATGATTTTAATATAATGAAATGTATATAACTAAGTAATTAATTTTAAAAATTGTGGAGAGATTATATGACAAGGATTGTCGGGAAGTAATTAAAAAAAAATAGCAGCTGATATGATTGACTTATATGGTTAACTACCAGATTATTTTGGTCCTTTCTCCCGCTTTATTTTTGTCGAAAAGGTTGGGTGATACAATAAATTACATGATGTGACATTCTCTTTCTTTAAAATACGATTCTTAAGTCGTGAATTTATACTGACCAACCTGAAAGTCCATATAGTGTGGGCTCTCTTTCCCAAGGTTAATAGAAATACAAGGTTGGACTATCATTTAATCGAGCTTGCTAGAATTTTCAATCTGATGTATTGTACCGACTTTTGGGCAAGACAGGCATATTTTGGCAAACCACGCAACCCCTCGTAGTCTATGACGGTACTATTACCAGAATTTTCAATTTAATGTATCGTGCCGACTGCTTGGCAAGAAAAACAGATTTTGACAAAACATGCAACCACTCATCTATTATGACCTCAATATTAAAAATGTGGTGGAAGTCAAACATCTGTCGTACAGGCGTTATGGTATAAACTTGTATTTCTATTAACCTTGCTCTTTCCTTTAGACAAGAATAAACCAACTCAAACACCCCTATTCAGTGGCGGCCCGTGGGCTTAATGCCATTCTAGGCAAAATAGAAAACGAAGGTTCTAAAAATTAGGGCAGAATAACAAATTACTTATGGACGAATATTTTTACCACCCTCTGAGGACTGCATAACTTCAATATAACATCAGGGACAGGCCTGTCACTACCCTTCTTGCTTGTCCTCGTATTACATAGTTACTATTTTTACAGAAAATTGTGTAAGACAGAAACAACTCTATAGCTTTATCATTAACACTGGGAATCTTTAGAGCGAAGAACCACATACAGGGCGGGAATCAGTATTGTGTGGGCCGGTAGCAAATTTAGTGTGGGCTCCTGGTCTAAGACGATTTACCCCCTTGAGATAAACATGGATCTTTTTGTACGCCCCTACATCAGGATCTCCCACCATCACATCAATATAATCATGATTGAGTGGTTTTCTGCATAGATAGAGATCTTCCATGAGAAGAAAGTGCAAAAGTAAAACCTATAAATATGTAGCATAATCTGTTTCTATCTAATTTTCAATTTTTTTTTCAAAGATGTCTTTTCAGCGACATTAGTTCTGTGAGTTACATATTTTCTGTACACAGCATAGCAGTTCAAAAAAAGACATTGAAAGCTACAGATCCTCAGCCCATATATTACAAGAAAAGTGTGATGACTGATAACTTAAAACTATTTTATCAGTAAATTAAAGTAAAAATTGGATACGAAATTCATCACACATTCTGAGAGTAACATTCAACCACAGATATCATCTAAATAAATTTTTATTCTCTTTCCTTTCTAACTACCTACATTATTAATTTTTTCAGTTCTATAAAAGCTGATTTGAATAAAACAACATGGAATATTAGACAGGAAAGATAATTACTTTCAGACACAAAAAGTTAGCCCTGTCTCCGGTCCTGACTAAATAGAGCCTGGAACCCCAATTGAAGGATCTGTTACATCACTAGTATATATATATATATAAGTAATTTATCTATCCTGTTTTTATAGGTTGTAAAAATGGCCTCCCATAAAAAAAATCGTGATTCTACTTTAAAGATTTAATTATGAGTCCCCTTTGTACAAATTATCAATTCTGTCTGAAGCGTTCCGAATGATTTCTCTTCTTTAGTCAATAAAAAGAATATATTTATGATGAGAGTAGATATTTGCAGGCTTACTGGGAACAATGTACATTGGCACATACAGGGTGGTAACTAAAATTTGCACACTTTGTAATATCAGACTTTGAGGTTGTAAGTTTTTTTTTAATAAAAAGAATATTTCGGCATTGAAAGTAAATTTGTTTAGAATATTTATCAAATGAAGTTTTTTTATGGAATATTTTTTCTTTTTGAAATTTTTTCTTAGTATAGCACATGGGCTGAAAAGTTCTAGGGTCCAGAGTTGGCTAATTTAAATCAAGTTGATTTAATTCAACTTTATATATATTTTCACTTTATTGCAAATTGATCATGAATTATATAAAATATACAAATTTATTATTGTATATGTATATGTCACTCGAGACCATGTAAAATTGTGTTCCATCGTTTTTCATAGTGTATGAGGAGAAGTTGCCCACCTTCATGTCGATATCTTTCTCCGGCATAGTGATTAAAACAACACACCGCTGAATACTCTCCACCTTACTTTTCACACCTTCAATTTAGAGGTCACGAGCTAAGCAATCTTATATGTGACCGGTGCATACATATATAAAGACAAAACTTATAGCCTCTATTGTCTTTCAGATCGCTTTTCTCATTTTATTTACATTAGCTGCATTATCCGTTACAACACTTCCTATATGACAATAGAAATCATGTTTAGCCTTTGTTATTGAATTTTTGTTATTGTTTTTCTGATGCGTTTATTGTTTCAAATAAGAAAAAATTATTCGTAGATTTTTTTAGAGTGATACGTATCTGAGGTTCTTTATGAATGTTCGAACAACCATCAATGGAAAGAAGATACTGTTTAATTATTCAAAATACCTGTTTATTTTGTATACTCCTTTTCATTGACACACTCCAAATACTTATCAGCAGTATCTTTGCTCAACAAGGAAAAAGGTAAATTTGAAGCAATTACCATCCTTAAAATTTCTTCATTAAAAAATTAAATTATTAATCAACTTACTTTTTTTATAATAAATTTATTTAAAGTTACTGCACTCCCACATGTAAATGGGCTACAAAAGTGGCGCTAGTAGAGGAGTTTGATACTGACTTTTTAAAAGTTGGGTAGCTCAAGTTTGTATTTAATTCCTGCTTTAATTCGATAATTGAGTGGCATAAAAAGTGTAAAGTGTAGATACAGATAATGAAAGATGCTGAAAAGTTTAAATTATTGCATCAGATGTGGATAACAAATAAGAGGCGTAACAAAAAAAAGAAGAAGGAAAATTGAAGAGTTTTCTGCTTTCTAAATTATACTAAGATAAAGAAAAAGGACGGGAAGAAATTATACATTTTTCTTTAACTATTTATATGTACAACGAAAATTAAAATAAGTGAAATTAAATAATTTAAATAAATTTTCTAACCTGAACTGTGACTTTCGTCTGTTTCTTGAGATAGGCTTTGACATTTTCGAATATAAGATTTTAATCGCAAAACTACTATACCCTATAGTTCTTGGTCATTTTATTAAGCATGGAATCCTTTTCCATATAATATTGGTGTTTTTTTAAAATAGTTCCAAAAAGGGTTATTTTTTTTACCAGGTCCAGAACCAGAAGACATTCTATATAAGTAAATCCAAAGTTTTGGCGAAAAACAACTTTACAAAACAAAATAAATTATATACAACATACGTAGTTCGTAAGATAAAAACTATACAGTATATTGCCTTTGAAATATGTCTCCTGTGTATAGCCTTGACTGACAACAGGAGCAAAAAAGTACAGGAACATCAGCATATTAACAGTTGCTACTAAAAGCTCACTTCATGTTCATTCTTTTTCACTTTTAAGACTTCTTACACTTTTTTTTTTTTTGAATTACTATTTATTTCAGTACAACTTGAACAAACAAACAAGACAAAAACATCAATAACCTAAGGAACAGTCAATAATCCTTAATAAAAACGAGGCGATAAAAGAAACAAACATATAAAACAATCAAATAAAATCTAAAAGCTTAATTTTTTTTTTTTTTAAACAAGGAGTGACAATCTAATATAGTTTTTAACAATGTTTTCCATAGGGACAATTGTGGCGTCAGTAATTGCCTTATGTGAATAAAGGTAATATTGTACTTTCGTTATAACGGAATGATGTAGAATCTTTTTTGGGGACGTCGGAGTGAATAAGTCGTCCCTCGGAATTTTCCCTCCAAAAGATGATTCCACCTCCTTTACAATCACCTTAAAAGCTGCCCGGAGAGCTTTGCAATCATATAAAATGTGAGATGTGGTCTCCTCATCCACCTTACAGACAAAATACCGCTCCTCTGGTTTCATTATAAAAGATACTTCAAGGGTACCTGTACAGACTCTGTAAGCAAACCACTTTTCAGCTGGACATAGAAGGTGGTTAGTAAAGCCTCGACAGATTTGCTTTCCTGCAACATTCCGACCTCTTAGTCTTCCAACATTCTCAATTAATTTGATTTCAGATCTTCTCCATAATAACCTAAGATCTGATACTATCAAAAAGGAAGAAGTATTTCTGAAGGTACATTCTTTTTTCAGTTGTAATTCATTTGGGGTACATCTTCATGTGAAAAACGATTTGGTTATACTGCATCTTAGCCAAAAGTCTGTTACATTTTCCAAGATACCTTACGGTGTTAACATTTGGAATGTTTTGCAAAGACTCATGAATCTGTAATGTTGAGCCTTTCAGAGGTATATTTTGACCGAGAGATAACTCAAGCTTCTGTAGATAACATCACAAATAAGAGGACTTAAAAACTTGCTACTGATAGGATGCCTCATGATTTGTTTTAGACCATCATTATCATGACCTTGTCCTAAGACCTCGAAAGGTACTGATATGTTCCCCAAATCTTGTTCTCTTAGGCACTTCAAAATCTTTTCCGTTTGAAGTGCTCTCCAAAAATCTCTAAAATCCAAAATCCCCAATCCTCTATACGCCTTTGGAGTATATATTCGTTTGCAAGAAATGTTTCTCTTTTTCTCGAGATCTAAAAAGGATTGGATGTAACCATCTACTTTATGGGATACCATTTCGTCAAAACCAGTTACTTTAATAATATGAATGACTTTAGACATTATATATGTATTCCACACCTCAATACGTTCCCATCGAGGAAAGCCTAGATGTTTTATACTTTTAGTGTGAAAGTCAATCTTTTTTAAAATAGTTTATTTGTTGATTTAAGAAGCCTTGTTACCAATTGTTACTCCTAAAACGCTGATGTCAGTTTTCACCGAATGACAAAAAGTTTCTAAAATAGCATTGTTTTTCGAGACAATTTTGTCTTATCTTCATTGATTTCCAGACCTGAGAGTTTTTGAACCTAGACAAGGTCTGAAACATTTCTATTATTGCAGCAATAGTGAGGATTCTTCCAGCATTAATGATGGGTGTAGTATCATCACCATAGGCATATATTGATTCTCCCTCACGTATTCTGGTCTTATGGAATAGTCTGTTACTGTCTATAGCCTTAATAAAGGTATCTACCGCAATAATAAACAGAATTGCTGCAACGGGGTCTCCCTGCTTACATCATCAGCCGACTTTAAAAGACCTAGCATTCGTACTGTTACCATACATCGTTATAGATTAGACCAGCATAGTCACTATTGCTCATACCATAATATCTCCAAAACCTTTTGTTTTCAAGGTTTCTATAACATGGCGATGAGAAATCGTGTCAAATGCCTTTTTAAAATCAAGTGTCACAATAGTAGCCTTCTCTTCATTTTCAAAGACCGTTTGAAGATGACAAAAAAAAAATTCAATTATTTTCCTTGGAACAAACCTCGTTGAGAGGCATGTAATATGTCAAAGTAGTGTCTCCTTTAGTCGTTCAGTAATGACATATGATAAAATTTTGTATAGAGTATTTTGCAGGGTTATTGGTCTAAGGCTACCAACAAATTTTGTATACTTATTCTTTTTTGGGATAGTTATGAGTTGTCAATCGTTGATATACGTCGGAAATACGCCTTCCTTTATAATAAATTCAAATAACTTTTTTTAAATAGGTGCAAGTTCTTGGCAAAGATTTTGTATAATTGAAATGTAATCCCAGACGTACCTGGAAATTTTCCTTTTTTGCCACAGCTTTCTATAGCAAATACTATTTCTGCCTCAGAAGTATGTTTATCTGTGGCCAACACTGATTTGGGAATATCAGTTGGTATTTGAACTTTGATGTAATCGGCGAAATTTGCATTGTTAAGTGCAAATTTAGTGCAAGCTACTGATTTTTTACATTTTCTGCAACGATAAAGTTCTTCAAAATAATCTATAACTATATTGCTGATCATTGAAGGGTTCTTCTCCAGTTTATTATCAAAGTCGTACATTCCATTGTCCAGACTCATAAACTCTTCTTTTTTTGCTTCTATTCGGAAACTTTTGCCTTTTCTTGCCAGTTCTACTTTTCTAAATTTTACTTCTGAACAGGTGTCTCGAAGTTTTTTTATCTATAAGAAGACTGATTTCTTTTTTAGTTTCAATGCTTTGGCTTATTTTGATTATGTTGAATATTTCTACTTTTCTTTTGACTGCTTCTCTTATAGAGTAGTCAGTTGCAAGCTTTTTCCAGGCGTTTTTCAACTTTTTATTTCATTCAATGTAGAATAGCCTTGTCTAAGGTGAATTCTGGTATTAGTAATGCCATTGAATATTTTCCTTTGACAGTTTGAATTATTTAAAATAGAACTGTTGAGTCTCTATCTCTTACGTTTGTGGTTCCTTTCAATAATTTCAAATGTGGTCCGTATGGATAGATGATCTGATATTGAATATGGAATTACTTGAAAGTCCACTGGTTTATAGCTTCCACTGTTTCTATAAAGGCATAGGTCTAGTCTGGAGGTGACTTTCTTCTTCTTTTGTGTATTAGTAGAAAAGGAAGGTGTGTAAGTTGTCCTTTTCGAGTGCAGCAGCCCAGTCAATAATATTTTTATCCATCATAATTTTCTTCATTGCTAAGGATGCCTTTCGATTCCCCATTCCATTTGCATGGGTATCCATCTAATTAAGTTTTAGACTTAAGTCACCCGTTATAATTGTATTCACGTTACTGATTAAAGGTCGAAGAACATTATAAAATAATTCTTGATTTTCTTCATAAGGGCAATATCTACCAAAGATATTAATATTGGAACCACAGTGTTTTATATTTATGTACCATAGATTACCACTCGGATGCGCATACCTCATGATGGGTGACAGTTTTCTTTTACCAATATAGCCACACCTCTTTTAGCTCTACCTTCTAAAGATTCAAACAGAATGATTCGCTCCTTAAAACCATAGTAATACTTTATACTTGATCTTGTGTCGCAAAGAACAACCACATCGGGACAATTCAGAAACGAAAGATATTTAATGAGTTCCCCCTGACGGATATTCGACATAAGAGAGTTTTCATTTTGGGAGACAACAGAAATTTTATTTTTATTTTTATATTATTAATAAAAAGAGGTCGGACATACCGGGTGTCCCAAAAGTGTTGACCGGTACCTTCGATGGCTTTTTTCGAGGTTTCAGAGACTTTTTACGTAAATGTTGCGTGAATAAAAGTTAAAGACCTTTTCAGATTAACAAGTTTTGTTTCAATAACATTTCGAAATTCATAATTGTTTTTGACATGGAGCCTAAAAGACATGAGGTAGCTGCTCTGCTTCGTGCAGGAATCAGCCACAAGGAGATCTCTGAGGCCACCAGCATGTCCGCCAGCACCATTGGCAGGATCAAGAGGAGGTTGGACAAGGGGGAAGGCCTTGAAGACAAGCCTCGAAGTAGGAGACCTGTCTTAAAGGCCACCGATGCCACTAAGAAGAAGATCAGGGCCCAGATCAAGATAAACCCTCTTCTGAGCATCAGAACAATTGCCAAGAAGAACAACATGGGTAAGACTACTGCTGCCAACTGCGGAGTTTTTGTATTAAAAATTCTGTATTCTCTGTATCTCTACTTTTAGTCCTAGTAGATCTTAATGAAGTTGGAAGTTAGAAATCAGTCAGGACTTTCCGGACACCCGGTATAAAAAAAAACCTCCAACGTATACTATACATCCGATTTCATTCACCGTAACATTGAATATTTGCTTTTTTCAACATTGAGGACCCAGGACCCACCACGGGTCTTTGGAAAGGTTTCTCTTCTAGTGATATTAGATCTTCCTCTTTTTGGGCCTATCAAATCATTATTCAAATGAGACCCGAGCTCAGAATTTTTTCTTCCAAGAGTAATTACATCCCATTTATCTCCAATGCCAGAAACATCTTCTTACCAGATTAATATGTTTTCATTATTCTGATTTTTATAATCATCAGATTTATTTGAAACTTCACGATTTTGTGAAACATTGCAATCTCCCGAAACACCGAAACCCCTCGAAACATCGCAATCCTTCGAAACATCAGGACTTTGATTTATTATCTTTTCGTTCCCTCCCACAGGATTAACTGTCACAGTAGATGGCAACTCTTCATTTGAAACATCCACTTACTGACTTATACTTTTCTCAACTACTTTAGAAGTAATAGAACTTCCTTTTAGTTCTAGTTCATCGTGGCTTATAATATTTGGTGTGTTTTGCTCTTCTTTAGAAATTTCAGTAATTCCGGATGTCTCTGATTCTTTAAGAAAGATCAGGCGCTCTTTAATTTTCGACTGCAATACTCTTGCATATGCAAAAAATTACACTCTTTTTTATTTACAATTTAGTCTCGTATGACCAAGACTAAAACATTGATAACAATTATTAATTGCCCTCCAATAGGAAGAATTTGGGGAATTGCATCAAGATTTGCTTCGATTTTGATCATATAATTAGGAACTCACATCATACTGTATCTTTTTAAGTGATCAGCTTTAGAAGTAAGCGGGCATTTAGATGGCCCATGCTCTCCAATTTTTCCAAATTTAGATAAATATTCAACTATCATATTTTCATCTTTTACTCCTCTAATAGTATTGAGTGCAGTGATCTTCAATTTCTTAATGACTTGCCCGCTAGGCTTATCCACACCTTTCACTGTCATTTTAACATCCATTGAAACACTGTCATGCAATTTTATAATTGGTCTATACGACTTTTTGAGACGAGATTGAGATTTTATTTATTGAGGTTTTCATTTTATAAGCACAAATTACATAATATATAAATGAAGGAAAAGGGATCACGTAAAAAGATCACATATATAAATATTTTAGATTATAAATCTTCTTCTCAAAAAAAAAAAAAAAACCTACCTAATCATTATACACATATTACTGATCAAAAACAACTAAATAAAATCCTTCAACATACAGAATTTAGAGCTCACATACAAGCATATAATATACCATTAAAACTACAAAACAGACCCCATAGTAGGACTAATTCATTTTAAAAGCTTTGTAAGATCTTACGAACCTCTTCCAAGAGTCAAAATATTTTGAAGACATTGAGGGGTAATACCTAATAACATAACCTCCATATTTATATCTAGATCCAGAGGTTTCCAGAACCATCAAAGAGAAGGCAGCATACCTTGAAATAGCTCTTATATCTTCAACAACTTAGGGTTCATAATTTGTAGTTTTTTCTAGCATAAAGCGCTTTGGAATCAAATAACGTTAATTCCAAAGCCTTCGTGTTTCTCGGGGATCCCTTTCGTTTTCAAAGCCCAAACAAAATCAGTACTTTTGTGCATTTTGATTATTGGTTATCTTCTGCCTTTACATTTAAGGAAATAAATACTTTTAGAATTCGAGTACTGGGACAATCTACGAAAGCGTGTATGGGGAGTTAAACGTTTTCCACATTCTTTACATGGAACATTATAAAAAAATAAGGCCAGTTGAGATTTGAAAGTGCACAGTAAATTTTTTGTCTTCATAAATATATAGTAATGATCTCTCTATTTATTTATCACAAGATTTCGGGGATCAAATGTTTTTTTTAAATTTTCACATGTCACGGTAACATTACTCTAAAATATCTTGAATATAACATTTTCAAATGCCATGTTGTTATAAGAATGTGGTTCTTAGCAATCCTAAAAAGCGGGGGAAAAATTTACCTTTCACAAATACCGAATCAGGATATTTTGGAAAGTCATAAAAACTCAAAATAGATTTATACATTGCCAGACTTTCTAGGGAGCTCAGATCCTCTGTATTGTTGAAAAAATATTTATTTGCTACGTTTGGATGAATTTTATCTATGATTGTGTTCGACTCATATGCTGGCGTTCCATACCATAAAACACGATGAAAAGAACTAAAAAAAGGAAATTTTCTCGAATGATCCGTTTGATAAAATGGTACCCATCATCAGAAGCATATGTTGGGGAGTACCTTATACAGTAATTCTCCTTTCCAAGAGGGGATTTTTCGGTATTTCAATAAAAATCTTCTGGTATATCTTGGGGATAATAGAAGATAGTAGAGTTAGCCCACCTCATATAATTTTTTTTTGCCTTTTGAAAGAAGGGAAGTACTTTCAATAAAAAAGGGTCTCTCTTCTCAAATTTTCTTCTTTAATTCCCTTTTCAGCTAAAAGAGGCAGCTAATGTGCTTTTTATAAGATTAAGGGAACTATTTCAGTACCGTTTAATTCGACTCTTGTTAGGAGATTGTATTTCCTCAATTCACTTTCTTTTTATAAACCAAATTACACAGTGTCGTTCAATTTGTGTAAGTTTTACCGTGTCTTTGGCATTCAATGCCTAAAATTTTCAAACCTATTTTTGACATTACAATCTAAAAGTTTATTCAAAGAGTATGGCTTCCAAATCCTTACTGGGGAAACAGCTGTTTTACTTTTATTAATTATCAAGCCAGGCCTGAGGGAATATTTTTCAAAAGACTTTAGAATGACTTTAATTCTTCTAACTAACTGAAGTTCAGTATTGGCTTCAACAAATAATGTGACATCATCTGCATAAGTATTAAGTAAATGTTTAGAATTGCATAAGGAAATTCTAAAGTCCCTATATCTCCTTAGCAATGATATGCAAAATTCTTCACTTGCGGCAATAAATAACAAAGGTGCTGTTAGACATCCTTTCCTGGAGCTCCTTTCGAAAAGAGTAGGCTCACTTACACAGCCATTGATTTCGATTGTAGATGATCCATTATAGAGAAAGGCTCTTATAGGATTGAAAAATGCTTAGTCAACAGCCTTTTAACAGCCCGAAGTATATGGCTGCTGTGTTTAATAGAATCAAATACCTTGTGGAAATCCACCGCAATGATAACCCCAAATTTTTGATTCTTCTTCAAAGAATCAACAAATGCTTTAATATTTTTAAATATATCAGTTATTTTCATATTTCTTAGAAATCATTTTTTATGGTTCCCTATATTTTGATTGAGGATAGGGTCAATTTGTTTTGAAATTATTCCTGCTAGGATTGTATATGTTTCGTCCGAAACTGTTATTGGGCTCCAATGACCAAAATGAGTACCGTCTCCTTTCTAAGATATTAGTATTTCTCCATCGAAATTCCAAACTTTAAGAGAAACGGAACAAAAACATCGTGGAGGATGGTAAAATTTTTATCCCCTAAACCACCAGGTACCTGTGCTTTATTTGTTTTACAACTATTTTTTACATAAAATGAAATATCTTGTGGTGCTAAAACAGGAATGACGTAATATGATTTCCGTTTTCCAGCAAAATTGCTGCGTTAGTCTCCAAGAATGTTCTGAAATTGAGAGCAGAAAAAGTCCAAAATATCCTTCGTTTTTTCTAGGACCTTATCTTCCAAAACGATCTTTTTAACATTAGCTTTCAAATTTACGTTTTTGTCATGTGGGATTCGTCTTCGAATATTGAACTTGAACTCTTTCTTACGCTTTCTCTTCATCTTTTCCTCTGGAATATCAGATATTCTATACACATTTAGAGTATCAGCTCCAAAATAAAACTATGAAATACAGAGCCCTTTTATATTATCTCTTCAATACTTTTGTCGAACAGTATCGATTTTCTCCTTTCTGCCCCAGCAGTAATTTTAATATTTTTTAAAGACAACAAGCTAACCGGTTGGTTGGTTGAAGGGGGTCAAAAATCACATCTAGTCTGTGTTCAAGGGCTTTTATAAAGTCTTCTTGTTCTATAACCCACCTGGAAAGTCTATGCTGCCCAATTGAAGGAGTTGATCGAAATTCCACAAAGAATGATCTTGTGATCAGAAAGGGGTTGTGGACGATAAAATTATTTTTATTTTTTTTGAAAATGCTTGGAGAAACTAAAGCAAAGTCTATTCTTTATGTTTCCATTTCTTCAAGAAAATATATCATCAGGACTTAGAATTTTACCATTATCAATGAGATTGAGTTCCCCTACAAGTTTAAGTCAGAAGTGTAAGTTAGGATGCCCAAATCTTTTATCTATATCTACATTCATGTCATCTATAAAGATACCTGGAAGGGAATCACACTTAACATTGTGCAAAATTGATTGGTAGAAAGCATGATATCTTATATTTAGTCCATAAGCATTGATTAAAGAAAACTTTAAGCAAATGTTATTAACATCCATTATGTGCCATTGACTCTTGGATGAGTACTCCTTGGACAAAGAAGATCACTCCAGTTTCTTAGAGACTAGTTTACAAAATGTCACTGGAAGAGTCAGACCCAGTAAAAAATTAATCAAAACCTTGGCTCTTACGTCTTGTAAAGAAATTATTGTAGGATTAAGCTTATAAGTCTTTTAATTAAAGCATGTCTGGTGGTCATTCTGTCTCTTCCCCCTCTTGCGTTTAGTGAAAGTATTTTGAATATTTCCGTGATTGCAAATATTAATTCCACTGTACTTTCTTGGGATTTTCTCAATTCTGTGGGAAATACTAGTATCTGGAGTAGATCCTTTTGTAACGGATCCTGACCTTGTACGTGAGGTCATAGTGTGTTCTAAATTTATTAGAGGTTTATTTTTCTAGTCCGTTTCATATTTTCATTCGAATCGAATGAAATATCTTTCAATGGGACCAAATTGTTGTTTTTATTCCCTGTTATAGGTGTAGTTATACGTCTACCTCTTTCATCATCCACTGAGAGTGAAGGCACCTGTCCTTGACTTATTTTTGCATAAGATACCTCATTCAAAACATCAACTTTTTCCAAAATCACTATTTTCCTGAGATCCATCTTTATTTGTTTGTTTTTCAGTTGCAACCAATTCCTCTTCTACTACTTTGTCATCCTTCCCTGGTGAGTGACTTCCTTCTTGATTTTCCCCATGATTTGAGGCATATCCTGTTTCGACTCCTTTAGGTTTTGAAAGTTCATAGTTATATTCTTGATCTATTACTCTATCCTCAACTTTATCTTTGCTCTCTTTATCTTGACATATTCTCTTAACAAGTTGTTTCACCAAATCTGACCATTTACATAGTTGACAACTTTTTGCAAAATGACCTGTCATAAAGCATTTCGTGCATGTTATGGACTGACCCAGATAACTTATTCGAGTCTTGAAACCCTTTATGGGAAGAAAACCCAGCATCTCACATTTCGGGACTAAACTCAAAACGAAGTTCCCATTCTTTAGACCCTTTAATCTTTCATTATGGAAGACTGGAGTACGTGTGAGGACGAGTAAAATAAACCAATATATCTGAATGTAATAAGTCTGATAATGTATTTATTTATGTTCTTAAATTTATTTATATACGACCTTTTATAGTAATTCTTTTTATTTATACAGTACTTTAAAATCCTCCCGTCTTAATAATAAAAGGGTTTAATTAATAAAGAAAAACGAACGGAGGAAAACAATATTTGGCGATGGAGCTTGTTCGCTACAGGACACTTGCTTTTGCTTGGTTAATAATCGTTCCATATTTCTCAAAAAATAGAATTAACTTCGTTTTTATTCACATTTTCATGAGGTGAATGAATGGTAACATTTTTCTTATAAAGAACTGGATTTCCAGAAGCATATCTTCGCTTAGCTTTTAGGGTCCTCGCCATTCCTTTGATACCACCACCATTTTCATCTATTTTCTCAATATAAATTTATCTTCTACGTGAGAGAAAACAACACCAATATAGAATTCCTTATTAAGGACTATAACAATTCTTTTTCTGGAACCTGGACAGACGTGAATACCCTGAAGAACTGAATGGTTCAGTTTCAGTGTTCTGAAGTTAATATCTTCAACTTCTATATAAGTGGGCCGCTTAGGAGAATGATCACCCTCAATCGGCATTAGATCTATTATAATACTACTCTTCAGGGCTTTTGAAGCAAGATTTTTCTTAAGTGCATTAAGGTATTTACATTCAGGATGAGACCCACTTGAAGATTCATTCATAATTACTTCTTATTATTCGGAATAATTAATAGGTTAAAAAAAAGAGACTGCTTTTTTATGGTTCTGGTCTTGTCCCCGTCTCAAAGCATCAAAGTCTTGGTATAGTGTCTATTACAATCGGTCTTGGTCTCGAACTAAAAATACTGGCCTTGGTCTTGATGTTCGTCTCAAACTTTATAGCCTCGGTCTTTACTTGATCTTGATCCTGATATATGTCGTGGGAGCTGATTTTGGCCGATATTTATAAATAGCTGTGCCAACAGCGAGCGTTTGTTCTCCAAGGCCAAACAGATCCTTAGAAGAACTAAACAGAGGCTGAGAGACGACAACTTTGGGAAGTAGCTCCTGTTAATGTCAAATAAGGAGCTAGACGATAAGTGATTTATGTAGATATTTTATTATTCGCCGGCAGACAATATTTCATTTTTTTCTAATTATATTTTTTTTTAAGTAAAGTAAAATATTCATAAATAAATACATTTAAAAAAGGTGTATAAATCGTTTACTTAAGTTAAAAAAAAGTTATTAAGATCAGGAATATTCTGATAAATAAATGTTTAGTTAAAAGTTAAAAGAAATTGTATTTTTGAATATGATCGCAATTAAATTGATCGTATCGCAGATCCCAAATGTCCCTGATTGTTATATTGCTGTGAATTTGTGATCACAATTTTTGATTGGATTGTAATTTTTTTTCATGATAGTTCACAAATAATTACTTAATCTAACCTCAGAATTTACTTTGAAGTGCATATAAATGAGATTTCTTTCTTTCTCTAGGAACGGCCAATGCGTGAACCTAGGTACATTGAGTTAAAGAAAATAATTTTCACGACTGCATTGTCGATTGAGCTACGTCGTTCTATTTAAAATTAAGTTATCTAGTCTTTGATAAGTCTTTTATGGTAACTCCAACAGTTGAAATGACTTAGTTCATAAGTCATTTCAGCTATTCAACATAACTTATTTCATAGAGACATGTTATTTGAAGTTTAAAGTAGGAAGTGTTGGACAAGAACTTCTTAATATATGTAGGTTCTAGCTGTAATTCTTTATCTTCTTCGTTTTTATATTATTCAAGTGAAAATATAAAAAAGCCCAGTTAAAGGACCGACTAACCATGGGTAAAAAAGTCGGAACAATAAAAGAAAAGACTGAAAGGAAATCAATCATAGGACCGATCCAACACTAAAGTTACCATTTATTTTAAGAACTCTACATATTGTAAACTTCAAACCTGAACAATTCTAAATTTCAAAATAAAGAGGTTTTGTGATTTAATATTTGTCTTGCAGGGAAGAGAAAATACTACGTAACTAGTAATTCAGGTTATCAACGCATTTTCACTCTTACTAACAATACACATTTTAAATCTTTTTTTTAAATGAAATTTGTTTAGCTTTGAAGATTATATTGGGCAAAGTTAATAACAATAAATTGTTAATACAGGACTATGGATACCCCACCTATATAATAATGCATAAAACATTCAAGAATAATATGCAAAAAATTTAGTTCTAACCTGGGACTCATGTGTGATGGATAACGTTTATTGTTATAACATAAATATCTTTGAGTGATTACTTGCTTCATTAATCTTAAATTGTTCAGAAATGACTTAAACAAAAAAAACAAAAACACTCTTAATGATAAACATTAGTTCAATATGTTTAAAGAATAATATTATTCAAATGAGTAAGTAAATGCTACAAGTCATTGTGAGTTCCTTGTGCTTTAGAAATTCAATTGTATAATTGAATATTTTGAACACTTTTCGAGAAATGAAATCAATAATAAGGGCAATAATGAATTGTTACAGATAAGCAAATATAAATGAGGGGAGAAAAAACTGGGAAAACAAAATTAATAGAAAAGATTTTATAAAACAGTATTATACTTATTTTTAATATAATAATTATTTACAATGCACCCTGCAACTGTAATATTATTGATTGATCAGTAGTTAAGAAAATATATAGCATATAAATCGGGTAAAAAACATTTTTGACGAATTACATTTTGCTAGAGGACAATTTTCCGAACGGATATTTTACTGAAGGACCATTTCGGATATTTGGAAAAAAATGATATATACGATTGTATATTTGAATTCAATTTAAAATGATAAATAGGTTTAATGACTAAAGATACAGCTGCAATTTTTTTTACACTTCATGTAATCTTCTAATTTGGTTAATTGGGGTACATATGGTTGGGTCAACTCTATGAAAAGTTCATTGCCCTTGCTTTATTTATTTATGTTCGTCAATCCAGCATTATTTTCCAATATGAATAATTTATCATGTCGAATGATAATTGATTGATGTAGGAGAAGTCTTCCATAAGAATTCCTGTCGTGTGTATATATTATTTAAAGTACTACAACAGTAAAGATTCGCATTAGATTCAAACCACATACTACTGTGTTGAATTTACTTAATGATCATTAATGAATATAACTAATAAATAAAAAGATTTGCTACAAAATATACTAATTAATTCACTTATTTGACATTAATAATATATGAACAATACTTATTAATCATACAATCATTTGAAGTTGAATTAAAATATAAAATCTTACAAATCAATAAATGAAATATCATTTTTTAGTCAAATGCCCCAAATGGTCCTAAGGTGAAATGTCCGTTCGATAAATTGCCTGGCCACAAAATGTCCGTTTTGCAAATTGTCCTTCGGCAGAAAGTCCACTCAAGAGTACATTTATTAATAGCTCTTTTTAGACAAAATATTTTCAATTACTACAAGAATGAGTAAGCCGTTTTTGATCAATAATCTTAAAGAGAAGTCGAGAAACAAATATATATTATACTACATTATATTTAATTTATATAACAAAACAGATAATGTTTGTAAGCGAATCGGAATGACAAATAAAAACATTCTTTATGAATATGAAGAAGATCAAAACGCATTTGTGCAAAAAACAAAAATCTATTTTTTTACAACAATAACTTTCTACATTGTGTGTGTTTTTTTCTCCATTGATTTTGCAATAATAGTAAATAACTACATAAAAGGATTTGTTTTTTTGCTGATAATATGAATTAATATAGTCTATTGTTATTATAAAAATATTTAAAAAATATATTGAAAAGACAATATGGAATCTAATTACTACTTTATATTTATTTAAAAGAATACTTTTTATATGATTAGAAAAATTAAGCAATTCCATCAACACAATAAAAAAATAAAGTTTTTGTCTTTGCATAATTAATAGCGTTTGATTCAAATTACGTGTGTGAATAACTATCGAGTTTGGTCAAATTTGAGTAATTAAATATTAAGTCGGGTAGAGTTTTTGAGCATTGAGACAATGTCGTTCGAGACATCATACGAATGAATTAGCAAAAAAATTAAATTGAATATGTCAATAAGTAAGATTGCATATTTTATTTTAAGTAAACATGACAGTATGATAAATAGATACTATTTATACAATATACTTTACAACTCGTGGCCTGAAAAGTACCAAACTTTATATACAAAATGCTCTATTTTTTTAAATTCACCTCATTTTAAGTTAGTACTAACCTTCAAAATATAGCGTTTAAAATTTAATGACAATTTGGTCTTTAGTTTGTGAGTTATTGTTCAAAGTATATAACAAAAAATTCAAGAAATCACAGGTACAGGGGCGTGGGGGATGAGGTGCTCTTTTTGAAAGCTCTTATCGAACATGAAAGTTTCTAGTACTCAAACTTAACTCGAAGATATTAACTTGAATAGTTCAGTAATTATGAATCATAGGCCCGAGGCTCATCATTTGCCTATACTTTGCCTTTTAGCCTCCATCTTGACAATGAATCGACTGATTCTAGTCAATTATAGCTCAATTGAACGCTAGTATTCACCGAATTATTGTTTTAAAAAATCTAGAAACCTAGTTATCAAATTTTGGATCTTTTCATGCAACCCCACATCACTTATTTATTAAATATTCCATAAGAAAATTAAAATGAAAAAAATAATCAAAATCCCTCTTTTTACGGCCATACCTATGCTTATTGAAGATTTGAAATGGTTATTTTCATGTTTTACAGCTTCTATATCAATAATAATTGTGAATTTTAGTCAACAAGTGATGCAGACCTGAATTTTGTTTGGATAGTTATTTATTATCAATGAAACAATCTAGGAAATTTGATTTAAATATTTAGTTGTATAATTTGAAATTATTTCAAAAAGCTATATCTATATCAGTGGGCCCCTAAAGCATTTTAAGAAGTTTTAAATGATACCAAATGTCCTCGTGTTAATATCAATATTTTCTAATTTTAATAGTCAACTCAAATGAAATATATTTTGTAATAATCCAGATTGCATTTGATAAATTGAGAGATAAGTATTATGAAAATAAAATATACTGATATATATTCCAGCTTACTGTCCTCCCCAACCCCTTTTTACTATTTCCTGGTCCATACATGCTCAAGAGTAACTCGCTTAAGATTCATAATACTAAGTTAAACAAAAAAATTTGTTCCCCACATACAGACCACTAGAAAATATTTCCTTCCTGCTTGCCTAGGTTTCAAACATAGAACGATCCTGAGGCAATTTTCTGTTGAAGTTAGATCCCTTTCATAGATTCCATAACAAAAATTTATCAGCTTGCCTGTCTCAATTCAAGTCCTTTTTAAAAGTTGCAAAAAATTCCTCTCACTTCTTCTTCCCTCCCAAATTTTAACCCTCATTAATTGGTTAAAATAATTTGTGGCTTTATTCCTTACTTCATTTTTATATTTTGAGTTTATTTGCAACTTTACTAGTACTATGGCTGGATCAGTTATATTGTTTGATGCCATTAATTCCTTTTGGAGGGAATGAATATACGATAAACATTATTACCATCCTCCTTGGGCAGAAGCAACAAAGAATATAATTAAAAATTTGTCTTAGTGATAGAATAATAAACTGTATCTGTATTCTTGAACAGAGATAGCGGCCCTGTTTATTTTTAATTATATTCTTTGTTGCTTCTGCCCAAGGAGGATGGTCATAATGTTTATCGTATATTCATTCCCTCCAAAAGACCCCATCATTTTTCGACTTTTTTTCTCTAGTCATCGAACATGGAATCAGTATCCAGTGATCATCTAAATTTATTGCTCTTCTATATATTTTTTTACGTATATTCCGTCGTTTTTATATTTTTAGGACGCCTTATGTATTCATTTTCACATATTTTCAGAAACTTTTGACTTATATTATGGTTGTAGTTTGTTACTTTGAACCAATGGTTCAGTGAAGGAATTAATATTTGATTTAACACTTTTATTGGGTCTATGAGGTTCAGATTATGCTTTTTGACGGATATTATCCATTTTCGAAGATCTTTTTCCATATATGTGCCGTATGTACTTGTTTTGTTGACTATAATTCCCAAAAGATCCACTTCTTCCTTTTCTTGTATTTCCAAGTTATTTAAAACTGTATTTTTTTTCAGCATAGACGTCATAAATGTAGATTAGTTCCAATTTGTTTGCAGTCCACTTAGGCATCTAAACTCCTCTAATATGTTTACAAAGTTATTAATATTTTTTCCATGTTATTTTTGACAAGTAGGAACGCGGAGTCCTCTGAATAAAAAATCCCTTACATATTATTTCCCATTTACGATTGTACCATCTGGTATATTCTCAGTTCTTAGTTGAAGTGATCTTATTGTCAAGTTAAACAGTACAGGGCTTAGAGGGTCTCCTTGTGGGCATTTAAAGGTATGGAACTGATGAAGTATATTATCGTGCGATATTGTATCGAATGCTTTTGGAAAATCAATAAAAACTGTCGCCATCTTTTTATTTCTTTTGTCCTGTCGTTTTATCTATTTTCGAACAGATATCGCTAAATCGCTGATTGCTCTATTTTTTCTAAAACCAAACTAGTGAACTAGGTAGAACTTCTTCTAGAATTGGGATCATTCTCTCGACAGTTAATCCAGAATTTTTTTTATAACGTTCATTTAAGAAAATAATTGGTTTCATGTAACGTACATAATTTGTGTTTTTGCTTCTTTCATTTCTTCGGGAAGAGATTTTTGTTGTAAGATTTCTTTGAATTAGTTTGTTAAATAGGGATTGCAATTGTTTTAATGTTTTGTTCGTGTAATTTTTTTAATCTGTTTTGTAGAAAATTTAACCTTGAAATCAAATTTTGAATTTCTAGTAGCGTTTTCAGATCCATATAATATTTTTTTGTAATAATCTTGTATAATCTTCTGTACCGTATCTTCATTGCCCTGGATCATTATAAAGGGATATCTTGTTGTAGCTATATCTTTTTTTGTACATCTTGATTGCTTTTATATTTTTTTCATTAATATTTCGATTAATTTTCCTTGTTTTTATAAATGCTGATTTTGCATCTTTCTCCATAATATCTCGTATTTCAATTTCTGAGCCCTCATCTCCAGACTGTAGTAGTTCAATAGTATTTCTTTGTATTACCTTTTTTCTTTCGGCTTTCTTCTCCCTTCCTCTGTGAGTATATATTTAGTTTTAAAGTGCATTTTTTTTAGTTGCATTGGATATTTCCCCACCTTCCTTCATCTCCTCATATATTTATTTCAATATTTGTTCTATTCTTAAATAGACATCTACTGATTTTAGTTGTTCATTTTCTACTGTCACGTCAAATCACGCTTTTACTTATAATTTCGATTGAGGGGCATATTTGGAAATGAAATAACTGTATAAATGAAAGTTAAAAGTATAACAATTGATATGACACATCGCGTCATTCGAAATATTCAAAGTTTATTAAGTTATCTTGAATATATTTCCTACAAAATGTGTTGAACCATAGAAAAATCAAGGAAAATTAAGGATCATATATGGAAGCTAATATTTTTTTCAATTGCTTGATATTATAGCTAAAAATTAAGAATAAATCTTTGTAACAATTCAAAAATATTTGCTGTTACACAAAAGTTCAATTTTGATTGATTTTTTCAGTATAACTTTTAATTTTTTAATATTTAATAAATATTCAATTTCAGGTTCGTGTTAAAATGTAATTAATATTTTAGAGACAGAAAAAAGTTCAAAAATTGTCTAGCCTCTAAAATAATAATTAGTCAGATAGTTTACGTAATTATCTTTAATTT
The DNA here is from genome assembly GCF_016086655.4 of Lepeophtheirus salmonis. Lineage (NCBI taxonomy): Eukaryota > Metazoa > Arthropoda > Copepoda > Siphonostomatoida > Caligidae > Lepeophtheirus > Lepeophtheirus salmonis. The sequence goes on from NC_052135.2 coordinate 53,414,579, forward strand.
TGAAACCATCTCACGCAACCTTACATTTTTTAAATATTCTATAAGAAAATTAAAAGTTAAATTAAAAAAAATTCCATCAAAATATAAGTTTTTTTTACAACAAATCTTTTGATGTTCTAATATTAAGTTTATTTTTTATTTTTAGATATAATTGAGAAAAAACAAATGAAAAAAAATATTACATTCCATATATGACACTTCATGTTTCTGGATTTTTGTATGATTCAACACATTTTGATGTAACAGTATTTAAGATAACTAAATAATTAGTTTATTTTTTGAATACTTGAATTTTTTTAATAATTTGGTATTTCCTTACATTTTTATCGATATAGTTATTTCATTTCAAAATGTGGATCTGAATCAAAATGATACTAAGAAAAAGTGATTTAAATAAAAGACTTGAAAGGGCAATCCTACTGCCTTTGAAAATTTCAAGGGCCATTTTTGAGTTCTATGGTTTGAGTAATACTAATAAATGTTGGTAAACGTCTGTAGGGGAGCAAAATTTTTGTTGCCTAGTGAAATTAATAAATCATCATAAATTGTTATTCACTAAGAATATTTAAAACATAAAATCAACAACACAATAATTCACTATACAAACAATATAGAAAAATGGAATAAATTAATTTAAATGTTGTTATGTGTAAAATAATAATAATATTTATTATTTTGTTAAATTTTGATGTTGATTTATATGTAACATGGTATTTAATTGGTGGAGAGGGTTAGAAATATGTATAAATATTTATTATTATTTTTTTTGTTGAAATGTATATTAATTGTTATACACTTTGATTAAACTGTAGTTTTTTGTTGCGTTTCGGTGAGTTCACAAAAAAGTAATTTAAAACAAGAATCCATTGTGGAAAAATAGAAATAATTTTTGTACATTATAATCTTCTTTATTAAAAAAGCATAGTTTATCTATTTGCATGAATATATCTTTGAATGTTTGGATATTTGAAAAAAGGCATCGTTTTATTGAAAAAAAAAAATAACGTAGCCAAGCAGAGAGAGTCTTGCAGGCTTTTTACAGGACGCATCGAGCGTGAAAGTATACAGGGTGGTATTGAAAATTGTTTGTGTTTTGGGCATGTTAAAAAAATAAGCCAAAAACCAACATGGTGACCCTGACAATTTGAAGAATGTTTTAGAGGAAAACAGCTTAGCTGCCATGACATTTGATAACATCCGCTTCAATCAGCTGTAATCAGAGAAGAAAATAAACAAGTACATTGGCAAGGATTACTCCGCTGTCGATCTTCCATTCTAAAAGTACCATAAATTGATAATTAACAAGGCCTATCTGCACTTTGACTACTTTTTGCAATTGAAAATTCAAAAAGTTCAAACATGAACACTAAATTCCAACCAATTTTCATATATCACATACTACACACTGGGTAGTAAAAGAGAAACTATTTGGGTCATCCTACTTATTGTGTATTATGGGTTGCTGCAAACCCAATTTTGCAGATGGACTTTCGTGTTACCAAGACCCTGTTTACTCTCAGTTGACGATATAGTACTTCCTGATGAACTTGCTATTATGATAGCACTATACGCCATTGACACGGTCTTTATTGTCAAGTGCTGCCAATCTCTTCACCGGCGTGTCGATGCTGCTATTGCTTGTGAATGAAGACACATTGAAAAAAAGTATATATAGTTAAATATAACTGTTAAACAAATCACAAATAGGTTTTTCGTTATCTTTTCTAGATTACATAAAAATTACTTTTTTTTGTAATTTTGTCATGCCATTGAAAGTTTGGACATTTTTTTAATCTAAGAAATAACCATGTAGTCATATTGATAAAGTTTCTCAGGTTTTGGAAGTTGCATCGAGGGGTTAATATTGCTCTCTGATGTATACCATGATTCATATACATTTAGAGTATATGTTCAGAGTAATGTAAACTATGAAACGCTGGTATGAAAGAAAGAATAAAATATTGAAGGTGTTATGTTCTACTCATTTTTAAAAAAGAAAAAAAAGGAAGTAACCATAAATTTTACTACTTTTTCTCAAAATAAATTTACAAAAACAGGAATTGTACCCTTGCTTAGAATCTCTAGCTTATTTAATAAAGGCGAATACATTGATGAAGCTGTTATAGTCTCTCAAAAATGACTAAGGATGAAATTATAGTATAGGGAGGAACAAATAGTGATGTTGGTATGATTGAGTTGTTAACCGGCTTATCTGAAATGAAGTTCTTGCTATATAATACTATTCAATTCTTTGACGCCATAATTATGTTGATTAGTTTTATTAATATTATCATGAGTTCATTTGTTGATAGTCAGATAACTTTTTTTTTTACTTTTGGCTATCGGGAAATCTACAGTTAAGGGACTATATAATCATTATTTTAAAAATGGGTTCAAACGTAAACATCATGAATTGACTAAAAATCCATCTAATAAGCCCTATAATTGAAATATAAATAAAAGGAAAGAAGGTATTAATCATTTCCTAGATAACCTAATGAATGATCATGGTATTATTTATTCAATGACAGAATTAAGGAGCACTTGCACCATGCCCAAACTTAACGTAGAGGTTACAATTTGTGGGTTGAATACGCCAAAAATCATCAATAATATGTTACACTAGACTTTTTTTTAGCTAAATCAATTACTTAAACGTCAATACACTTGGTAAAAACTCATTTAATATCTCTTTATAAATTTAATATTTTGCTATTGAGAATGTATTATTAGGAATTTTCAGTATATATATGTTTGATGAGGGTAAACAGGTACATTTTTATTCCTAACTTCATCAGTCTTTATAATCTTATTCTAAAATATTTATAGGAAACACGTAAGAAAGGGTCAATTTGAGAAAAATATCTATTATAATATGAACTCCAGAGTACTCCAGAGATATAATTTTAGATAAGAAAGTTTTAATAATTTAGAAAGTTTTTGTATTTAACAACATTTGATTTTCTTTTACAGAGACCAGAATAAAAATTACATTATAAGGGCGTTTGTGGCAATCATGATTATTTGTGATGTACAGTGCAGTCGAACAAATCGTGTACAAAAGTTTACTTGACAGATATGTGCGTCTTGCATAAGAATTACAAGTTCAACGTTTGTATGTTTTTAACTGAATATAAAATTTGCTTTTAGAGTATAATCTTGAAGCTTATGTGGAAAGCTTTGTTAATGTGGAACTCCAGTCCAAAGTCTATCTACTTTTTTGTGTTAGTATGCCTTTGGCTGAGAAGTACTACTCGATGAAGTAATGTTCCTTGAATATATTAGAAAGTAAGAATCTAGCTGAACAGTGACCCTGTTTTTGTCCAATTCGGCCATTGGACATGGCCACCAGTTCTTTTTAAGTTCACATAGTATGACAAACCAAGTTTGGAGTTCTTGATTATTTTTTTAAGTTTTTATTATTTAACAATATACAAGTTTGGTCATCCTTAATTTCAACTTTTAGAACAGGTAGACCTTGATTTTGTTTTTATAGTTTTATTGACATCTAACTTCAGTCTAAAGATATGGAAACAGAGAGATATGCAGCCCTTCTAGAAGCCAATTTGTCAATCTCAAAGATCATGAAGGAATCTCCATAGCTCATAGACAGCACGCTCGAGAGTTATTCTCTTGAACTTGATTTGTGTACGTTTACGCCCCGGTGATTCCTAGAGAAAGAAATACACCAAATGTATATGGATTTCACCAAAATATTCCTAGGTTAGATGGAGTAAATTGTAATAATATAATGTTTCCTTAAATTATATCAGTGAAACTCCATCTATACAATTAAAGGAACATTAAAAAAATCATGGACAAGGAGAAGTCCTCCAGAACTTTCATTTATAAAGTCAAGGTATGGTGAAGCCTAGAAATGCCCTCCAGAGGAAAAAGGTAGTGGTGGACATAATAGGAAGCGGACAGAACCTGAGATCAAGCCCAAGAGAACCCAAAAATATCAATGGCCAACCTGGGAAAGGTCACAGGGTTGTCCTAGACGACTACAATTGATGCAATAAGTGACCTAGGGATCAAAAGCTACAAGAGAAGGGATTGCAGCTCATTACCAAGGCCATAATGACAATGAAAGTGACAAACGAAAAGGACTTCTGAACTGGATAAAAAAAATTCTAATGTTGTGTGCATCTTCAGTTATGATAAGTTTGGGACTGTTGACCAGGCCAGAAATGCACAACACGATTGTTATTTGGCCACAAGTCCCAAAGAGGTTCCCTCTATCAATAGGACGAAGCACTGGGCCGGCGTCATGATGTTGGATATGGTTGCATCTCATGACAAGGCAATGCCTCCGTACTGGTTCCGACAGGGTCTCAAAATCAACACTGAAGAGTATCTGAAGGCTATGAACGAGGTTGTAGAGCCTTGGCTTGACTAAACCTATACTAAGGGAGATTGTACTAGGCAACAAGATTTAGAAACAGCCCAAAAAGGCTGATATAACTCGAAAGTGGGGTGAGATGAATTTGGGCGACTTTTGGGCTTGGTTAATGTGGGTGCCTTCTTCTACAGGTTGTTCTCCTTTGGACTATGGGATCCTGGGCATTGTGGAGAGAAAAGCTTGTTGCACTCATCATGTAAGTTTTGAAGCTTGAGAGCCTCTGTTGAAGATGTGTGGACTAACATGTCGAAGGAGTATGTGGCATGGGTACATTCCACCTTCAGACCTAGGGTGGAGACCATGGTGGTGGTCAATTGGTGTTATTTTGAAATTTAATTGTAAAAATTATATACTTTATTTCGGTTCTTGCATAAAACGTTTATACCTGTCATGTATAAATTTGTACACGATTTGGTGGACTGCACTGTATTTGATGAAATTTCTATTCACCTTCTTGCTGTAAATCATTTAAAGTTTTCGATAGACCAAAGATTGGGTGTCATTTCATAATCATACTATAATCAGGAAAAAATTAGTTGTGTTGAAGATTTAGTGGTATTAGTCGGAAATGCATCTATTAAATTTAGTGTGATACCCTCCAAGAAGAAGGGATGCCCACTAATTTAGTGCTATAATCGGAAGGCATTTTTGGACAATTATTTCCGTCCTTTAAAAGGAAAAAAATATTACACATTTACCTTCACATCTGCTTTCCTGGAGTTGTATGTGGTGACGTCATCTGTTATCTCATTTAGGGTTGCAGGGTATTGTGATTTGTTTGATGTTTAGGTCGGAAGGAAAAGTGTGCCAATTTGCAGCTAATAAAATGAAATTGAATATCAAGACATTTAGTTATTTATATACTAATTAACCCTACCATTGGTGGCAGCAGTTGGATACGACTGATATAAGTAGAAAGAATGCAAGCAGATTTTAGTTTAAGTTGGGAGGATGTCGTTGCTGGGGATATTAAAGCCCCTAATTCATTAACTCAAGACCCTAGGTTCAGACCATATTAGTTGAAAACTCATTCAAAAAGTACAAAATCACTAAGGACAATACCATGTCTTGTCATGCTTTAGCAGCTTTGCCCTCGTTAGTGGTTTTGAGGTTCAGTGAAGAAGATTTACTATGTAATTCCTGTAAAAAAGCTGTGTTATAGCTGTTTCAAAAATCAAAGACTGAGCTTTTCGAAGAGCTGTCAGAGCCAAAATCGATGATAGGGAAGCCGTCAGAATACCTGAAAGAGTTAAGATTTATAGGAAAAAAGTTAGGTATGTTTGAAGATATAATAGAACACAAGTTCTTAAAAGTATTACCAGATGCATTTAAATGGCCACTGTGTCACAAGTAAGTCTACCCATCGAAGCTATGGGAGTTCTTGCAGATTCTCTCACGAATCTTATATCTTCGGGAACTGTGTTTGCCATTGGAGGAGCCAGTCCTAAGAAGGATAGGGGCCGGCGTACTTTACGCCCGACGCCTTTTAGCCCAGTCAACGTCTGGCTGTCTGTTGGACACATATATTTATTGGAGAGCAAGCCAGAACATGTAGGACATGGTGTCAATGACCTACAAAAACTGGAATTCCTGTGTCCCCTCCTTCTAGAACGTGTAGCCGATCATTCTCCCCGAATATACGAATATATTCCAGGGAAACTGAGTGGGCATGTTGCTACAGTGACAAGTGGATTGCCTTTAATCGAGGTCACTCATTTATCTCTTATCGATACGGCAGCAACTGTTTCTGTGATTTCGTGCAAAAGTGTTTCAAGTGCTTCAATTACTCCTTCACCCCTGCAATTATCCGCAGCTAATGGAGAGCCCAAAAAAGTTCTTGGGGGAAATAAAATCAAAAGTGTATATTTGTAAATTAAAACGTCCTGGAATGTCATCGTAGTAAACGTGGCCAGACCCATGATCGCATTAAACTTTCTCAGAAACTATCTATTTACAATAGGCTGTGGAATAGGGATAATTAAAGACTCTCAGACTGGGCTTAGTGCCATTGGAAGTCTAACTGAGAGACAATAGAGTCCCTCATTCCAATAAAGGTGAAAGTTTCTAACCCTTTTGTGCATCAACTCTTAAAGGAACTCCCAGGTCTTGCGTTTGCAAGTTTATAAACCTACTGAAATTCCTAAAGAAATTCACCATGTAATTGATCATGGAGATAGTGCACTTTCCACTGATAGAGTGAGAAAGTTGTCACCTGAAAAAATGAAAATCTCCAAAGAAACTCTAGATAATCTATTAGAATATTTAAATTTAATGGGCTTCCTTCACGGATCAAAAATATGTAGTAAGATCGATCTCAGCCGAGCGTACTTCAACATTCCTGTGAAAAAAAATAACAACATCAGAATAAGACAGCTATAACAACTCCATCTGGATTATACAAATTTTGCGTTATGCCCTTTGGCTTAAAAAACACTAGGGCTACCTTTCAGAGGTTCATGAATGCGATATTTCGGGAGCTTCATTGTGTATATATTCGTATGGACGATCATATGCACTTAAAATCGGTAGAGACTCATAAAAAACATTTGATTGATGTTTTTGAAATACTGAACTCCTACAACCTTCGTTTTGCAACAGAGAAATGCTCTTTTTTCGAAGACAAGCTTGATTTTTAGGATTAACCTTATCAACCAAAGGTATTCTGCCACCTAGCCACAAGGTTGACGCAGTTGATAACACTATGCAACAAAATGAAGGTCTTGGAACGCCCGCAGACTGAAGCCCACGTTCATTAATGTTATTTAAGCCGTAGAACACGAATATGACCATTTTTAAAGCCTTTTTTTTAAATCAAGTTTTTAGGGTATCACTAATATTGAGTGGCATATTTTGACATGAAAAATCGATATATATGACAATCACAGTAAATAATAAATTGATAAAAACATTTCAACATTTGAAAAATGAATTATTTATTACGTTATCTTGATTACATTTAATAAAAAATGTATATAACCACAAAAAAATCGTGTAAAATGAAGGACCTTAATTAGACGCTAATATTTCTTTTATTTTTTCTTCAAATGCTTTATATCATAGCTGAGCTTATAGAATATACCTTATATTTCCATTTAAAAAAATTGCCTACAAAAGAGGTCAATTTTGATTGATTTATGGTCAATTAGGTTTATAATATTTAAAGAAATATATAAATATAATAAGCTGGTTAGGTGGCATGAATATATATTACAATAATGTTCCGGCGAAACTACTTTTAAGTATATATAACTATATAATTTGTATGTAAGGGAATTAAAACAAGTTAATAGATGCTTCATATTCAAATGAATTGATTAGTGTTTACTTACTGTGAATATTTATATATTAGTGAAGGCCTATACATATAAATTATGTAATTATATAGACTCTTATGAAACTCTTATCTGAGGAAACGAATGCTTCATTTTGAAAACAAAAAATTTAACCTAGTGATCTCAATTTTCAGTTCAAATTTTATTATAATCCATTATTTATATAAATAGTCAATTTGTAAATATTTTTATTTATGAGAAATTTTCATATATTATTTTATACTACCATGTCCCCAGAGCTTTTAATGCCCCACATGTGAACAATCAAAGATTCATTGTATTTAAAAATTATAATGTGTATTCAATTTAAAATTATTACTGCTAATGTAAATTCCATTGTTGACATTAAAAAACGTGAGAGTGTGATAGACCATTTCATGAAATATGATCTGGATCTTCTATCTTTTTGTGACACGAGGCTAGCTAAAATAAATTTGAACTATTTATTTCCAAACGACTATGCCATAATCCAGGCTCCAGCAAAAAGAAATTGGGGAAATTACCCTCTGAGAGGAGTTTTGATTGCAATTAAAAAGAAATTTAATTCAAAAATAATAGGAACAGATAGCAAAGGGAATTACGTTATCATGACCTTAAATCCTGGTGGACAAATAATAGGAATTATATCAATTTATGGACTCAACTATAGTGGTCCACAATCATTGGATTCAAAACACATGTCAAATGAAAATATGAATGAGGAAAATACAAAAACAATGCGTGCAATACGTTCGTTATATATGTCTTAGCTTTCTCTGCAAATATTTTGCATTGTAATTTACATTATATATTTTTTTTACACAAAACAACATTAATATTTGTTAGAGTAAGTTAAGTCATCTTGAAAAAATTATAATACATAAAAGCTGTATGGTAAACCATTTTCACGATAATTGAGAAAGAACTCACTTTTTTTGAAAAAATTGGCAACTTTCAAAACCTTGAGGACGTTGAGTTACATCTAAACATTGTTCAACTCACCTCAAACTTTACCAATTGTATTTTTTTTTAACTTAAAAATGGATTTTGACCCGGCGAAACAAACATTTCAACATAATAAAAAAATAAGAAATACACTAATGTCAATTAGCATGTCATGTTTTTGCGTATTTCCATGGGTTTACCATGTCGATTGTCGTGTTTTTTTTTTTGGACATTTTGTAACGATTGATAATTACTTATTCTTTTCCTTCCTTGGACCATATTACACCCTAAAGACTCGATTAAAGCAGAATGTACAAAACTTTTCGTTTTATTAATACCATAGTATAAAATAAGGATTGTCAAAAAGTAGAGACAAATAACTGTTTTGTGATTTCAGGAGAAAAACAATTGATGTGTACACTCTTTTTATAATTGTAAGTCCTTGTTGGACAAAAAATAAAATATGAGGATCGACATCGGAGTAATTCTAGCCAATGACTTTGTTTATTTTCTTCTCCTCCTCCCAAGTCACAGATGCTTGTAGTTGACCTAATGAAATGTCATTAAAGCTGAGCTGCTCTCCTCCAAAACATTCTTCACATTTTAATAGTTACATTGTTGATTTTCGGATTCATTTTTTATCATGCCCAAAATGATAACGATTTTCATCTCTAATAATTGATATTCATGCTTTTCAACACTTGTCATTTCCTAAGACCTTGTAACTGTTTTATATGTTCGACGAACAATGTACATATTATGTTGTAACATTTATTAATTAATTATTTTATTTGTCAGAGTACAATAACCTTTTTGCATTCATGTTTATTTGATATGTATCATTAATGACTCAATGTGATCATAAAAGTAACGCATTACAGGATTGTTATTTAACTCTCTGTTGAATGTTCAATAAGTAAGTATCCGATGTGTCAACATAACAAACGATTTAGAATAAAAAAAGAAAAAAAATAATAATAAGAAGAAAAGGAGAATATCCCAATTAATTTTTTTACTTCATATATGTACACTGTGTCCCTGCCAATCGCAAACGAATTGTCTCAAGCTCAACTTTGTCGAGATTTTCAAAAAGTACAAGAAGTAAGAAAATGATAGTTTATCTTACAAATTAAGTCTCAAACGAGGGACACCATGACCTCGATTCTAAGCCTGAAGGTCTTGCAAGTATCTTTTACATATTCCTCGTCTTTTTCACCGGAAGTCTTAAGGGTATTCCACATTTACAAAGGAGGTGGCACAGGGCTTTATCTCGATGGTACCTCAGATTCCATAGTCGAAATGGTTACAAGTAGGAACGGAGGGCACATTAATAAGGACAATAACTTTGCCAAGTTTTTTTCATATAAATTTTGAGTTTTTGGCTTTGGGACCATGGGTAGAGACTTGCTAGAAAACATAAATGTCCTATGGATAATTGCCTTTCAACTAGGGGAATACCACTGTTTTCAAGACCTTTAGGTATACGTCTTGAGGCCCTTCGGAAACCCATAAAGTGGCATTATCTTCCAGTTCTGTTCAAAGTTTGACCACCAAATTCTGGCTTTCTCTCAAGGCTCTCGTTATTATCCTTCAGCTTTTTAATCCTAGTAGTTAGACCCTTGAAGTAGGGGACGATGGGGAAGATCTCGTCACAAATCATTCCCGCCTTCCGAAGCGCAGGTAGACAATTTCTTTTGGCCTTCATGTCAGTTGTCTCATGAACAAATTTGTTGAACAAGATTTTTTTTATTGCTTTACTAGATGATATTAGGAAAAAATATCATTAAATTATTTAGTTTCATTCGCGATCCGCTGGAACACACTGTATACATATAACCCATTATTTCATAGCTTTTTTCAATCAATTACAGGCCATGTTTTTAAATTTGTAGGATGAGGTTAGACCCAAGAATTTTAGCTATCAATTTGAACTAGATTTTCTCGGAAATGTTGTCTTCTTTTTTGATGTCTTCCAACCACACGTAGATATGATTAAACATATATATATTTAATCATATATTTTTTTAATATTAGTAAATCATCTGTAATTTATATGTCTATTACTTTGCTGTTAAATAAATTTCTCTAATTTTTAATAGAATCCATCTTAATTAAAAAAACAAAATAAAAACCAGCAATTTTTCCAAATCTTCATAGTAAAAATTACACAATATTATGAAAGGGACTTTCAACTTTTATTGAAAGTTTTTTATAGCCATGTAATTTTTTTGTATCTATTTTTCAATTCAAGACTAAATAATCTGGAGCACTTTTATGTTTAATTAGATTGTTTCATAAATATTTTGGCCTTAAATATGTAAAAAGAAAAAGGAAACCAAAAAATCTCAATGCATTTATTGTCGACGAGTATTAATTTTTTTTCCTACAGACATTGTAATACATTAGTTTTATGACTATAATAGTAATAACTATTCTGGGTTCAAAATAACGCCCAATTTTTTTTTGTATACATATATATAAAATAGCAGACACAAATTTTTTACTCACAATATAAATTTGTAAATAAAAAAAAGAAGTGAAAAACAAAAGCGCTAAAAATGAAAATATTTAATTGCAAATATGTAGTAAAACTTTAAATCCTTCCATTATATTTACTTAATTCCAGATAATTATGTTTATGATGGAACATAAAATAATTAAATTCAATTTACTATTATATGAGAGAAATTCTACAATGGAGCATGATCATTTTTTACTTGAACCTGTTTGTCTACAAAACGATCGAAAGTGGCACTGTTGTACTGCAAAACAATACAACTACCTGAATGATAATATTATTTATCTGAAGTCTGAACACTTACTAGTTCAATAATTTATGAAGGTTGGGTGATTGCGTGCCAGGAAGATATCCTTGTACGCATTCCCGTGTGACGTTTTGGCCTTGTGACGTCTCGCCTTCTAACGTTTTTGCCTTGTGACGATTGCACACGTATGCATTTTCGGCTTGTACTGTTTTGCCTTGTGACTTTTTTTGCCATGGATATTAATAGAGGGAATATTAATTCTTCTATTTATAATTTTTATAATTTAATGTTATTATTAGTTGTATGATTACAATTGTTAAATTTTGTATATTTAACATAAATGTATGATGGTATATTTTTTATTATGTAGATTATATTTAATTTAGTGGAGTGTGACGTTATAAAATCTACTGTAACGGATAAAAAACGTCTAGTCAATTATACATAGTATATCTTCATTAAACATTTTGCTAATAAATACTTTCGTTATACCCTCAAAAATCATAATAAAGCAGGCAAGTGATAATCACAATAATTTTTATACAATCTTTCTCCTATATATTGAGAGTTGAATATAAATAAACTGGAACCCATAAATTATTCTGAATCATGCCCAAGTTATATATTTAATGAAATTGTTAATATTGATTGATTTACATTCTGTGATTCCTTCCCAATACTTTAAAACCTACGTATTAATTAGGGTTTGACGAATTGTTATTGTCTAGCTTGTTTACCTTTTTGTTTCTAATTTCTGAAAGCTGGAATACTACGGTAAAAATGTAAAACAAATATATATAACTAAAAAAAGTAGTATTTCCTCTATTATTATCCAAGGCAAGAAAGTCACCAGGCGAGAAGGATACCAGCCAAAAATGCCTCAAGGTAAAGTATATCACGGCGAACCCGTCAAAAGGCGAATGTACATAAGGCAAAAATGTTCAATGCGCATCCTCCTAGAACCGAGTGATTGAAATTATTTAATATATTAATAAACAATTCGTTAAAAAATAAAACAAACTCGTGCTCTCTAGCTTACGTACAAGTCGAGAAAATGGCCCTTGAACGTGATCAACGAATTTCCATTGGTGCACTTCAAGCCTACGCTGTCAACAAGTCAAAACGTTGGATAAGAAGAAGTGCTCTTTAAAAATGGCCAAACTGGATCTGGATGACTCAAAGAAAACAGCCCGGACCAATCCTTCCAAGTCCATGATGGACCATGCAAGAGATCTCGGGGTTGCATACCAAACTGTCCAGATAGCTATAAAAAAGTGGGTAGAAAGAGCCTTTGGAGAGTGGAGAGGCCACTTTTGATACCAACAATGAATGAAACCCATTTGCTCCATTGCAAGAGTCTTTTGAGTTCTTTTGAACTCTTTTTTGAGACTTTGGCCCCCTACAACCCTGACACCAACCATATGACTACACCTTTTGGGTGCATGCCGAGGGGAATACCTGCAGTGTCTAATGTCCTAATACCGTGGGCCTCAATGTCACTGTCAGCCAGCACTGGTACGCTATGATAGAGGAGTAAATCAACAATAGGTGCCAGGCCTTCCGTCGACGCCTGGAAGCCATCGTTATCACTAAGGGTGGCTAAATGACTAATTAAAAGACCTCAGACATACAACTATTTATAGTATATTTTTTTTTTGAAATTATATTGTTTATTAATAAATTATATCTTGTTGAAGTTTAAAATTCAAAGTTTTCAGATTTTAAGGGACCACTTGGTATGTTGATACCATAGAGTAGCAGTGATTAATAAACTTACCATCAATCAACAAGTAAGCAATTGAACTGTCCTTTAAAAAAATAATGTTAGATTCAGAAAAGGATGTAAATTTGGAAGTGCCAACGATTAAATATATTTTATTAACTAGTGTAAAATTATTGATGTTTTTTAATAAATGAGAATATCAATCTTTTGATGTTTCAAATATGTAAAGAAATATACATATATTTAAATGCAGTTACAAATATGAATAATATTAATCATAAAGAAAAACAAGCTAAGCTGAATGCGTAATTATTCAATGTCCCTAGAAGTCCATAGCTTCAAATACCAAGTTGGATTTATATTCTATTTATGTTAGTACGTGTAGCATATTTTTTAAGGACAAGAGCATAGACAGAAATTACTTCAATTTCGATCCGCAACTCTACTCTGGGCCCAATAAGGACCCAAAAGATGAGATGTTCAGAGTAACCATTTGAAAAAAATTTTAAGTGAAGAGGCTTAGCTCTACCTTATATTCATTAGTTATTAGAGGGAGGAAATAAAGCATGGATCAGACTGACAATAATTTAGCACATGAATGAATAGTTCGAATTCACAACTCTAGTTATGACAGCTAAGCTGCAGCAGCCATTTTTTAGGTTTTTTTTAAATATAACATATTTTTGATAACTCTAAGAATGAGCATCTAATAGTTAAGCTGATAATAAAATACAATTTTTAAAAATACTTTGACAAAAGAAGTAATACATTTTTTGTTTGTTACTTCTTAAATAGATGGATGATAATATCTCCCACATGGCTTTGATCATGCATATATTTATATGTGTATATGTAAACCATTAAATTTCCAAGGTTTAATAGTACATAGTATCTACCCCTTTCTACCTATCTTGTTCCTATGTTGTAATTTTTGTTTATCGTTTATTAAATACAACCATTCAAATCCTTCATTTTATCTCGACTTGAAATACAAATTTGGGAAGATCATAAACTTTTATTACAACATTCCGAGATTTGATAAACTTTATAATATGTATAAAAGCCCATAGGATGTGTGTCCTTCAGAAATTGTGCATGCATGGTAGTATAGTTTTTTTGATAAGACTGGATCCAACTGTTCCAATATAAATACATAAAACGGTCCTTGAAAAATCATAAACACATTGCCATCACTAATTTTTTTGGTTTAATACTTGTTTCCTACAAGCTTAAAATCTTTTCTGATAGGAACAATACAGAAACTTACTCCACAAAACTTGTAGGCCATTTATTCTATTTTCTACATTTTCCATTTAAAAAATAGGGTATTAGGTTGAAGTTGTTCATTCTTCGGCCTCTTGTATCGCTCCAAATATGATGGTATAAGTAGAGATGAAAATCGTGTATATTTTGGGCATGTAATAAAAGAAGAAACCAAAAATTAATATGGTAACACTAACATTTTGAAGAATGTTTTGGAGAAGAGCAGCTTAGCTGTCATGATGCTTCATAGGATCAGCTACAATCAGCTGTGACAAGGAAGGAGAAGGAAATAACTAAGGACATTGGCAAGAATTAATCTGATGTTGATCCTCAATTATACTCTCTGTTCAACAATTGCCACAGGTTATTTCCCGTCTTTTATGAGGACACACGGATCAGGGGTTGAATATAATTGAATGTAGTAGAAAAGGAAGTTCAATAATAAGGACAACAGCCTAAGAAAAGAAAATTCATTCTTCAGATTACGTATTCCCAAAAAATGGGCGGGCTAAAAAATACATCGTATTTTCACGACTAGCTATAAGTAAAAAGTTAGTGTTTATATATTTTTAGTGTTTGGTTGATCAATATAACTTATTTTACCCCTTGCTTTTAATAATTATAGAGGTCTAAGATGTGTTAAATGATTTCTTGTTTTATAAAATACTAGTACCCGGAATTCCACTGAGTTATTAGGCGTCGGTGAACAGACAAAAATTGATTTACTAATATAGAAGATAACTCGCTAATAAATCTTTCATTTTACTTTCTATTTTTCATGTGCACACTCACACGTAGACACTTAATATTTAGACGTTCTCTCATAAAGAATAATAGAAATAATAATAACTGCTTGATATTGAAAAAAAAATTATTTGATGAGTCTGTGAGTAGTTTAGCTCCTTGCTAAACCTCACCTATAGTCATATTCATTTTTTAAAAATAAATATGACGTACCTACTTTTTATTTCTTTTTAAATTGAAGTTGAACAAAGCACTTGCGAAATTTCATTCATTTTTACATACCCGCATTTCATATTTTATACAACTCATAACATAGATGTAAAAATATATGAATTACATCCGAGAGCAGTTTTATCCAAAGATATTTTTTTGTATTTATACTGTATTGGTTTATTATATATATACAATTAACCCTGTATACGCGCTCCATACTACTTACAAAGCGCTTAGAAAATTTCATTAATATTAATACGTTGTTATTAGTAATATCAAATTTTTTAATATGGTGTACAGTACCCCTTGTATATTAGCTCGATGCTACATGCAAAACGTAAGCGAGATTTCATTAATATGACTATGTTGTTATTTCTTACATCAAAAATATGTATATGACATACAGCAAGGGAGCACTATATACAATACACCCTGTATAGACGCTTGATACTACATTCAAAACGCTTGCAAAATTTCATTAATATGACTATATTGTTATTTCTGTTATTGTAATTGTATTATTGTTATTAAAATGCCTTTTTACAAATATGGAAACATACGTACAGATATACTTTGCTTTATTAATATAGATAATGTTCTTTCTTTTTGTTCAACAACCATCACTTCAACTAGACATAATTTTTTTATATTACTTCTAAATATTGTTATATTTGAGATGTTACTAGATGCATAAAAGAGGCCTATTTAGGTACAAAAATTTAGTTTTTCCAACTTTAAAATGTCAAGTACTTTCCTAAAAATTGTTTGAGATCCCTTTCGCTTTGCCAATGTTCGTCTATTTTTGTACAAGGGAAAAAATATTAAGCAAAAAACGAGACAATCTAATGCTGATAATAGATTCATTTGATGTTTACTTCTGGCAATTTACAACATTTGAGGTTATTTATACAAATATACCTACATATATGTAAGATATTGTTTAAACAGGCTCCCTATGTAATCAAACGGAAATATATGAGGGTATCTTAAACATACTTTAATGATTGTAAAGTATATTGGGTGGGAATTTGAAATCTGGAACAAGTATATAGCTCAATATCTTGGCAATCCTCATCTATATGCTTATGAAAGTGTGCTCATCAGATTCAGCTGACAAAATTGTATAAGAAAGAATACTAACGCCATTATTATGCGCCTCCTTTCCGGGTGCACACCCAAGGAGATTACTGAGTTCACAAAGATGTACAAATCAACTATTTACGATGTTGCCAGTGATTTCAAGGAGTATGATGTACGGGAAGACTCGTCATCGTTCTAAGAGCAAAAATAAAATACAACATTTCAAACTAAAGGAACCGTCGGAACAGGAAATGTTGCCTCCTAGCTCGCCGGATCTGAAACACTTGAACTACTATGTGTGGGGGTGGCATGCAGAGATAGTTCAATAAACGTGCACATGACACTGTTGACTCCTTGTGGGCTTATATTCTAGAGATGGCGGCCAATATGGAGAAGAAGATCCTCATCATGGTCTGTACCAGGTTCAGAGCCAGGATATAGGCTGTGGTTCAAGCTGGAGGCAGATGGTTTTATTGATTGACTTTACAAGGGACCCCTACATGTAAAAGGAAAAGATTTGTAAATTGCTGAATTAATTTGGGAAGTAATTTGTAATATACATTACATTTAAATTTTCCATATTGAATATCCCCACCATGTATATAGATAATATAATATCTCTAAAAGTTTTCTTAATAAATGAGATGGGTAATCATGAATTTCTTTAATGGAAATTATCGTTGTCCTCAATAGATATAGTGGCCATTAAATAAAAGCTTCTAATAAACGTTTGACGTTAAGGGATCAATAAATCTCATAGATAGTACCTATATAATATATGTATGTGGGTAGTTATTAGCCTATTGTTGATGATTACATAGAATAAAATCTCCATGAAATTGCAAATCATGATTAAAAATCCTTTTGGAGATAATAAGAACCAAAAGTTAGTAAATTATAGTTTAATATAATTTATAAAATATAAGCTTGAGTGTATTATTTTTGAGAAGCCCCAATTCAGCGACTTTTTCAAGTATTTAGAAGATAAACTCAATAACTTCTTTGATACATTTATTACATTATACATATATTTATAAAGACATGATTTGGTCCTACAACCAAGTCATGCCCAAGTCAAGTCATGTTTTATTTCAGTTAATATCAGACACAAATTAAAATCTAGTGCATGAGAGACGAAGAGTAATTCTGAGGATTTGTTGCGGAGTTATAAGTATAAATCCTCGTTGGACTCCGAATAGAATAGAGGATCGGCATTGTGATAATTCCTGCTTATACCTTCTAGGTACAGAAAGGGATTTATGTGTATTGACTTCAGCTCATAAGTGCAAATTCATCTGATTAATTAAAGAAATAACAATTTGTTTATACAGTATGTACAAAAAATGATTGTGGTATTTAAGATATCCGTTTTATAGTAAAAAAAAATTCTTTTTGGTCGGAATAAAATGAAATTTGGTTGATAAAATCATTAGGCAATATTGAATTTTTCTGATGCAATAATTTTCTATGATTGCACCATACATCAGTATAAAAGGGCTCAGAAAACACCACAGGATATTGGTTGAAATTCAATATCCGAAATGGTGAGAGAGCACTCTTTGGAGACTAGGGCCAAGGCTGTTGGCTTGGTTCAATTATGTCGTGAGCGGAAACACTGGACTGCAGATGACTGGAAATGTATCCTCTTCAGTGAAAAAAGTCAATTTGAGCTATTTCATGTCCCAAATCCACAAACATACCAGGTTTGGGTAAGAAATAAGGGAGATGTGGAACCCACTTCAACTGTGAATTTAGGTTTAAGTCGTTATCAGCCTCCAGGCAGTGCCAGATATTCACCTGATTCCACGAAAACAAACTGTGACGGCCGAGTACTAAGTAACGGAGATCCTCAGCAGGTCTCTGATGAAAGCTTTGTCTCGTACTGATGAAACTGAACCTCCTTTGAAGAGGAAAATGTTGTCTGGCACATCAAGAACCATTTTCCAGCAGGATGGTACCTCTCCTCACCACTCCAAAAAGGCACAAAAGTGGTTTTCAGACAACTCGGATTCCTACCAACAGTCCTAATTTGTCTCCCATTGAAAATTTGTGAGCCTTGGTCCAGAGGGAACTCAATGAAAATGCGCCAGCAACTTCAGAGGATGAATTATAAAAAAACTGACAAAAGCTTGGGAAAACATTTCTCCAGATACTTTGAATAATCTGTATGAAGGGATGCCAAAACGCATAAACAAATGTATTAAGCTTAAAGGTATTTACTTAAAGCTTATTGGGAAGTAATACAGTTCTAGACAAAAAAAACTTGTTTAGGCTATTTTATGATTTTTTTTTAAATCACCATCAATTTTTGGACATACTGTAGAAATTCATAATAATTTGTCGATGAGTACCAATGCAATCCACACTTATTTTAAAGTAAAAAAAATCTTGCTTGCTTTTGTGTTGATAGGCTACATACTCTAATATATTTTTTTTATAGGACTCTAAATCTGGACAGTCCCTAATTTGTCTTAACAAAAAACAATACTTCTTTGTTCGTAAATTGTTAATGAACATTTCCAAACAAATACACAACTATTTTGCGTGATACAAACTAGAGATTTGTTCTTCTCTATTAATAAATAAATGAGAGATTATTATATTTATATATATGATTAAAACTTCTCTATATTAAAGAGTAATAGGCAACTTTTTATTCTGACTCTCTGCTCACATATTTCTGACTATGTTACATTCAAATACAAAGTCACATTATAACAAATCTGACATGTCGTGAATGGCACATTTTGTATGCTTTTGTACAATATGTATAGAGAAAATTTAATATTCAAAAACATACATTTATAAATGAAAGGAATTTTATTTTGAATGGTATTCAGAAGTGGTTCATAAATTTAAGCCAGTAAATGCTAAATTTGTGATGTTTCAAATCCTTTCATATGTTTATCGTCGTTACTTTTTGCTTGGTAAATTAAGCTTCATTTAAATAACCTTTCCCTCGGTAATTATGATCAAAATTCCATTCTGAAATAAACCCTCTAACCAATTACAGGGGTCAAATATGAAATTTGCGCCTTCTTTCGTTTTTACTAACAAGAACATAAAAACCGTAATTTTTAATATTTAAAAAAATTAAATAAAAAACAAAGTCATTGTAGGTCATGTGTCTTGAGACTTACTCGATATAATTGCCATAAGCCTCGATACGACTTCTGAAGCGGGAGTATGTCTTGATGACGAGGTACCTTGGCATTGATGTGAAGTCTTCCTTAACCAACGAGGGGCAGATATTATCTTCAAGCCATGTACAAGGCAAATGAGTTCATATAACATCACTAATATAAAGGTTACTCATTACCGATTAATTGGCACTTGTTAATCGGTTCATATCGATCAATCTATCCATTATTTATTTGTCAGTTGTACTTATAAAATTGTAAAATCTTACTGGCATCACTGTCATGGCTTTGCAAATCCACGTACCATATTGAAAATATTTATTGAACAACTGAAAGTTCTTGTTATACATGTAAATATTTTTAGATTGAGTGCTTATTAATGGATTCATAGATAAAAAATGTTCACTATTTGGATAAATTACTATTGAAGTAAGTTTTTTTTACACTAATCTCAATCTTTTAAACATTAAACTATTTTTTATCAAGAGTTAGTACAAGCATTACCATCAATGACGTAATTACAACAAAGGAAATACTACACTTTTCAGTTAAGAAGAGATTGAAAAATGGAATAACTGCATCATCTTACAAAGTCAACAACATTTTAGTTTTTCGAAAATTCTTTTGCATTGAATATTCATTTTTAATGCCACTTGATGCACTAATCCAGCCAGCACTGGGACACCATGACAGATGATCACATCCGAAGCGGGGGTCCAGGCCTTCCTTCTGCCTCCTGGAAGCCATCATTACCGCTAAGGACGGCTACATTTATGATTAAGTGAGCTCAGATACACATTTATTAGTAGTATAAATTTGGTTGAAATTCTATTGTTTATTAATAAATTATGTCATGTTCAAATTTAAAATTCAAGGTGTTCAGATTTTAATGGGCCACTCCTATCACAGCTAAAAAATGGCCCATTACGATTAGTTGCCAAGTAATCGCTTAATCCCTCGTAACAATAACAAAAATGTAGATATTTAGTAGGTCAGTCAAATTATATTTCTTATGAACAAATATTAACATTAAAAAAATACCAAGGCATCAACTGGGCTGTTTTATGACATATGGTACACCCTGTATATAATTAAACACATTTTTCTTTCAAGTTTTTCTATGTATATAATTTACTTAGAAGTCTTCTAACCTTTCGGCATGGAGTATTTTATTACTTTTTTTTCCCTGTAGAAAAAACACAAAATACATATTCATTTTGAATATAATTAGTAATTATACTTTGCTAATTATTTACATAAATGTGTATGTATTTTTTCTTCACTTAGAATATAACAATAACAGAAACGTGACTAACTCATTGAAACTGGCAAAGTATCATGCAAAGAGATTGAATATTGCTCAACCTGAAAACTAATTTGTTTTTCTCTTTTGAATGAGTTCTGCAGATCTTTAAAGTTTGATAAGATATCAGGATTTAAAAAAAATATATATATTAAAAGTTGTTGTAAAAATTTCTTTATAAGTAATAAAAAAGAATAGTATGGAGTTAGAAATATATATATTTCTAACTTCTTAGTGGTTTTGTGCCTTTTTTCCTCTTTCTTTTTGGAGGATAGGTTTTAGATAAAAAGTAACAGTAACGATGTGCCACATGTTCTAAACAATCTCAGACACTTTGATGAAAACCTTTTTGCCAAAAGGACAGTTTGCCGAATAAAATATATTTTATGATGAATCATAATATGTAACTGTGATTTCCATTCATCCTACTTCCATAAAAAAATTTAATATTTAATTCTATTTGCCACGAATTAATGATAACTCTATAATTATCAAGATAATTTGTCGTAGGACAAAAAACTTACAATATACAAGGAGTGTAAGCCCTTGCAAAAAACAATAAGAAAAATATTGGCATAAGAAATCCAAACATCGACAATGGACAACGAAATGCATTCTATATTTTTGTGTTAGATTGGTAATCCGTGATAAGTTGAGCAATTGGTATTATTGAGTTGCAACGTTTCTAATAACGGTTGAGCCTTGGAGCATTTTAACTCTCCATTAGTGAACATTCTTTTATTTGATGTGGTTAATGAACTTGGATTAAACTAAATATTAAGCGAATTTTATTTCTTGATACACAGTTAATATATATTAATTATTTTTTTTAGTTAAGCAGTCATTTGGCAAACTGTCCCTTCGGCAATTAGTTGCCATTCTAATTTGAATATTAATCTATTTTCTGAAGAAAAGAATGATTAAAATGTCCAAGGGTGTCTGCATTGTTTTGGAATCTTTTTCAAAGAAAATCCAAAAATTGAAATTTTTGTGTCTAAAATCCAGAGCTATTCACTTAAAATTAATTTCTTGAAACAAAAATCAAATTTTTAGAAAAAAAAAATTCAAATATTACAATTTTTACTCGACTGCATAAAAAGGCAGAAATTCCTTTTTTTGGCGGAGGAGGGCAATACAGCCCCTCCAGCCCACACCCTGAAGTCACCCATCATGTTGTTTGGATTCATGTTTAAATATTTATTTTGACCTTGTGGTTCAAAATATATCATGCTTGTAAACAATCAAGTTGTGTGGATTTTAATGTTGGTTAAATTATTTGCAAATACATAGATGGAAAGATATTTAAACAACTAAGATTATAATTAGATAATAAAAGAAGTATAAATATCTTTTTGGAAAATCTAAGTGTCTGGTCGTTCAAAGAATGTAAGGAATATTATGTGAATAGGTATCAGAACAAAGCCTGCTGTAGGACATAACCTCTGGAGACAAAATTGTCAACCTGAAAATTTGAGGAATGTTTAAGAACAAAGCAGCTTAACTGTACTGACATTATCTACAAGAAGCTATGAAATGAAGAATTTTATCACAAAGCCCACTCCGTATATAGAAATGACGTTGGCAGAAATTACTCCGATCTCGATCCTCAATTCTACTCTCCATCCATCGAGGACTTACGCTTATAACTCACCAACAATCTTCAGAGTTACTCCTCGTCTTTCATGCACTAGTGATTCCTTTATACTTATAAGTTGTATATTCTCTTTTCATCCCCATTATAATTTATTTTTAGCTATAACATTGATAGTGGCAAAATTATAGGGTGTTAATATAGATTCAAATAATATAAACTGCCGATATGTTAAAAAATGAAAGCGAAAATTAAGATAGATTATTTGTAAAGCCTTTTGGAGAAAAGGAGTCTAGCTGTCATGACGATAGATTAGCTGCGAGAAGCTTTGAAATGAAAGGAATGAACACAAATCACACTCCATATTTAGGAATGATATAGACAGAAATCACTTCGAGTCCAACAAGAACAGACACTTATGATTCCACAACAAATCCTCTGAGTTACTCTTCGCCTTTCACCCAGTAGTGATTATATAATACTTATTATTCTATCTTTAAGTATGACAGAATAATAATGACAGCTTTTGTAAATATTTTTTTTTTCATTTAGCAGTTGCAAAAAAAAGAGTTATCTTCAAATTTAAGATTTTTTAAAACTCTAGTGATACCTAAATATTTTTTTTGTGTATTTGAAAAACTTAGCCGGGATTCAGAAAAGTACTGGGCTTTTACGACAGAGGTGTAGATATAAGGAACATACCATTTTCAATTACTATGAATATTTTCTTTAGCTAATCTGTCAGGCTTTCAAATTCAACTATTTATACTCTACAAAAGCTTAATAATGATTGAGCCATTATATCAAATAAGTGACAAAATAGCTAACTGAAATTAGTTATTCCTTTATCCATTGTGGTATACCTATTTTGAGGTAAGGAGTGGGTCGGGGAGGTCGTTCTCAGGGAATTTTGCTTTGGAGAAGGGGCATCAAATTTCTCATATATTATTCATACTTTACAAGAGCTTAAAAATGATTGAGTTAATATACTAAAAAATTGACGAAATATTTCAGTGAAATTGGCTATTCTTATATCCAATGGACGAGGGAGTTTGTTCTCATGGGATTTTACCATGATGGGGGGAGGGGGGTGCCCTGGCTTTTGTCCGTTTAAATATATGTAATTGCTATATTTATAACTACTCCATCCCTACTAGAAATTGTTATTACAAGTCAACATAAATATCTTGTTTCCTTCTCTAGGAGTGACCGTGAATCCAACATACGCACATTGAATTAACCATTCTTTTGTGAGCTGGAATTTTATGTACCTTTAATTTTGTAAAACTATCATTAATTCCTTTTATATTACCTTTCATCACACTGCAACACATTTTAGTATATTCCTGAAACGTCTAGTTAGAAAAAAGAAAAAATCTATTTTGTTATTGTTGTGATAATGGGTTTCCTGATAATTAATTCAAGTGGCTTAGAAAGTAATACAAGGTGTTAAGATTCAGGGTGAAATATTTCAAAATCATAAATTGTCAGTGAGGCCACATTTTTCAGGTGGATTTACTTGAAAAGTTTCCTAGAATTATATTTAAGAATGTTAAAATAGAGTTCATTTGAGGGATCCGGCTCTAGCTTCCATCAAGGCCTGTATCCGGGACCGGAAGTCAGGGCCGTACGTCAGTATTGCGCTTTATCTGCTTCAGCGGACCAAAAAAAAAAACCTTACTCAACCGTCCACCAATCATATAGGTATGTAAATATATATGAATTAAGTCATAATTAATTATTAAAATCTATTATATATATGTAACTTATGACCAATTCATAATAGTACTGAGTCATTATAATAAAATTACATATTTGTAGCACGTCCACCCAAAAGGAAGCTAGATAATTTTTCTCAAAATTGAACATGGAATACATTTTCCAACAAATTATAGTTCATTTAAATGAAAAAATGATTCAGATTAATCCTTTGGAGGCACCACAAATTGTACTTAAAGTAGCCAAAATTCACCGGCACATTTATAGAATTAGTAAATTAATAAATTACATCTCTAAGACAATATTGGGGCTAAATTAAGTCAAATAGATAAAACGGAGGTTTTAAACTACAGTTAACACTCTCGGGTATCTCAATTCATCGCAGAAATTTGAATTCAAATCCTGTAATTTAGCGTAATATCTCTTTCAAATATTGCCTGTCATTTTATAAATATAAATGATATAACCTTTGAATATAAAACGCGTTTTCCGCTTCCCGTGATACATTTCTGATAATTAATAAATTACTGCAATTATTTCAAGAGTACTTTACAGCCAAAAATAAAAAACAAAGACGCACGCAACATTTTTTGTATGGATTTAAAGTACTTCACATTGAGTGGATATTTGAGTTAGATATTACGTTTAACGTTACTGGTTGCAAATGTGAAGTACTTTACAGCCAAAAAAAAAAAAAAAAAAACGACGCACACAACATTTTTCGTATGGAGTACTCTTGAAATATTTAAGAGTGTGAGAATTTGTTTCATTGAATACAAGATAAATTAAATTATTACTGCTTAAAAGGGACATAAATAATAGTTATGTACTTTTTAGAGTGGATTGTTGCAGTAATTTATTAATTATCAGAAATGTATCACGGGAAGCGGAAAACGCATTCTAACAGAGAGTTGGTGATTTGTTCTATCTGTCAGAAGGAAATACACAAGGACAACTTTAGCTTTCGCCAGTTAAATGTCACAAAGTTAAACTCCATAAGAATGACCCCAGCTGCAACCTGTATCACATGAAAATTGAGTCATAAGGTCAGAAAACATTGAACTTTGCTCTTAAGAAAACTTCCTCTGGAACATCTCTCATCCTGCAGTCACAAAATCATCCTGTCCAGCGAAGACCATTCCTCCTCTGTAAATTCAATCTTTTTTATATTTACTGTCGCCACGACGCCCAAAATCCACTAAAATTTGTTAATACAACAACGTTTTTATTGACAAAAAAGAGAGATGCCATACGACAGCTGCATCATAACTAAAATGCAGCCCCACACAATCGCCTATTTGATGTTAACCCCCTAAAAAAACGAAAAAAAATATAGCATACCAAATATACTTTGCCTGCTAAATTTAAAAAGTCACCTTAATGTTTGAATACACTTCGTATAATCATTGTACGAAGTTTCATCAAATTCGATTGCTAATTTTTGCCATAATCCTGCTGACCGTACTTCAAGTCCATGACTTTAAATCTTTTTTTCCAGAACTCAAAATTATTTTAAGTCCATAATTATAATGTAGAATCTATAGTTTTGAGGCTTTTCTTGAGTTCAGTAGATAATAACTTTTGGGTCCGAGTTCAGTTTGGAGTCTTAGAAATTAAGTTCAAGACAAGTTGCAAGTCTTCATAATATGGACTCACGTCCAAGTCGAATTGTAAGTATCGAGTCCATGTCAATGGCATAACCTCATACAAGTACTTTATGAATATAAGATTGATGAAATAATTTTAAATAATGTTATAAACTTAAATAGTATAATTTTGAGTCTTGTCAACTTTGTTAACGATTGCTCTATATTTTACCTCAGTTTGCTAACTGTGTCAAAAAAGAATGTTGACTAACGGAGAATTAAAGACGTTAATTTCTTCCGAGGGCGTTGTCCACTGAGCTGCGTCGTTCCATTATCCAGGGATGGTTATAGTACATAGAGTATATTAAGTCTTTAATATATATCATTAATTTCCTGTCACCTCGATTTTAATAATTTTATCAAAAGTAAAACTAATTTAAAAATTCGTTATTTGCAATAATGAAATAGTGAAAAAAAGTTTATTTTTAGTTAAATCGATGACACAACTGTCCACAAATTAAGTTTTTCATTGGTGATTATTTGTATTCACGCACAAAATGCCTTTTTATACAATAGTACAAATATGAATGTACTTATGTGAAAACACAATAATACAAATGAATATTCAAATTCTCTTTTATGTTGTGAAATAAAGCAATCAATCTTAGAGGACAAAAGATTTTACTTTGTAATAAAGAGACTTTGTGTATACGTGTACAAAGATTTATAGATATCACAATGAGGTCAGTGGTATAAATATACATATTGTACCATTTGAATATTAAGTTCCAAATAGGGGGGGGGGGTTAGGAGACTTACATTAAACATATCTAGAGTACAGATAGTACGGGTCTTGGAACCGGATCTGAAGTACTCGGGTACGGTATAACGGATGTATCAAACTATTTCCCGATTTGGAAACTCGAACTTAATCAAGAACTATGTACTTTATGAGTCGAATATTGTTAAACAATTCTTTATTTCGGTACTTTTTTACATACTGTTTAAGTATATGAGCTCCATTAACCTTAATGATGGCCTCCAACCTGGGCTTGAAGGGATAGCCTCCTCACCAATTCCTTGTCCATATTGTCCCAAATCTCCTTGACTTTGCTTTTTGAGTACTTGGGTGGCGTTTGCCACAAACTTTGCTTTTCAAATGTACTCAGAATGCAAAGTCCAGCAGTTTCTCGTCTGTTCAGAATGGTGACCACATTGTCTTTTGCCAAAAAGCCATGTTCTTCTGGAGATAGGTTTTGATCATTTTGGAGGTGTGCAGCTATGACGATCGCTTTGATCAGAAATGATCACTTTTTTATGGGGCAACTACCTCTAGGCTTCCTGTTCAGAGCTAAACGGTCTTGGGGATCTCCACTGGTCGGCTTGACAATTTCCTATTTTGTAACTCCCGCACTAAGCAATGTTGCAACTTTTACGATATTCCTTGCTCCACAGTTGTGAAACAGCCAAACAAATACAAGCAATAATGATATACACCTTAAACTCTTAGCTATCATCCCCCTTACAAAGTTCTTAAATCGGTCAACACAACCTCGAGATATTAGTTTTTAATTCCCCAGGAAATAGTTTTAATACACCCGATGATTATCTGAAAAGATCGAAGACCCAAAGTGGCTTCGAGTAGTCGAACTTTTACGGGTAAAAAAAACATCCAAGGGATATTTTGGACTTAAAATGGTTATGGCCTTGCTCAATACTTAATCTTAGTTATATAAAAAAATCGTCTGATTTAAGTCTTAGTTGTTCATTTTTAGTTAAGTATAGTTTTAGCTATAATATAAAGCAATTGAAAAAAATAAATTTGAAAAAATATTAGGATTCAAATTTGATCTTTCATTATATTAGAATCTTTTTAATATTTATACCCATTTTTTAGGAGCTTTATTTGAGATAACTTAATAAATATGTTTTTTTAATGCGGAATTATTTTTTATAAATGTTTATTATCCTTAATTTTCATCTATAGAGTCATTTTACTTCAAAATATGGGTCTGAATTCAAATGATAATCAAAAAGTTATTAAAAAAAAGCTTTAAAGACCTGACCTACAGCAATTTGACAATTTTCATTGTCATTTTAGTGTTCTATGATTTAAATAATAATCAATTTGGTTTTTAGCCGACGGGGGAAAATGCTGTTTGTTGCATAGATTATTTATCCTTTTTATTAGAAATTATTCAATTCCTTTAGTAACTAATAAGTAATAAAACTTTCGTTTATAGTAAATATGTAATTTACAAGTCCACACCTATGTTACTAGAAAATAAAAAATACAACCTTGAATTTGAAAAATATGCCTGGTATTTGAAGCCAAGATACTTTATAACAATCCAACATTACTTATTCATTTTGTGGAGCTTGTTAAAGATAACATATGACATTAAGAAAATGTATAATATGCATTTATTTTATCAGACTCCTGCTTTATATCATAATACATAAATAATTAGATGTGTACGTAGGAGGGTCAACCGTTTTCTTTTAGCCAAATATGTTATCCTGCTTGTCTTGTCTACATTATTTAGTCCGACGCTGATGGCAACAAGGCCACTCCGCCTTTTCTACAAATGTGAAATAAAACTTCGTTGATTGATGCCATTTTTTTAACTGACATCAAACACTTCTGGTTTGTTGGCGAAACAACACACGTCTTACCTGCGCATGTGCCCTGACAAACAACCGCCACTCGCAAGATATCAATAAGTTCCCTTTGCAGCAACTAGCATGAAATAAAGGGAAAACAGCACCCTCAAATAATCTGTATTTATCTATGGGTTATTCACAAAAAATGCAAATTTATCCTTATTTTTCCTTCATTCGTTGCTCGATTATTCCAATTTATAATCAGATAAAAGCTTTAATTCAACTTGTATATATAAATAATTGAAAATACTTCTATTCTTATAAGTATCCCAAAAAAGTAATTTTTCAAACTTTATATGACTTGAGAGATCTGACAAATAGCTTTTGTATTTTAATACTTCACTTACCACATTTTTTGTTTTTATGTATATGTGATTAAAAACTACTTTTTTGCAAAATAAAGATTAAATTACCCTATACACGAAACAGTCAAATGACCATGGTTCGTAACTATAATAATCAAACTCAAATTCTTTAATTTAATTAAATTGACTTTACAAATCATGTAAATTTTTCCTTTTGCCTAACTTTAGTTTTGTATTTATGTTTTATAAATCAGAAAATTAGGTTTTATAAATATATAGGTAATATTACATCCTCTTCAAAAGCATTAAGGAAAAATATAATTAATTCTCAGTCCGCCCTTGAAAGATTTATTTAAGAACTTTTTATCATTACATTTTATATATATCCCCACAGGTATTATCACTTCAGGCATCAAATACTAATATTGGACATTAACTAAAATTAATTTACACTCTGCCAGATATATATTTTTAATCACTCAAATTGCAAAAAAATAATAGATAAATACAAAATACTAATGTATGTACAGTCATTCATGTTTACTCTTGCTCAAACCGGAATCCTGAAGGACTTACACTCAAATAAAACTATCCTTATTGTAGACGAGGACCAGAATATTTGTAGTAATGATCAGAACTAGGGACTTACAATTACAACTCCATAGAAATCAGTTGGTCACTTTCTAGGAGAATTTAAACGCATTAAAAAACACTTCACTTCACTTAAGAAGAGCGTATATTTTTAATCACTCAAATTGCAAAGAAATAATAGATAAATACAAAATACTAATGTATGTACAGTCATTCATGTTTACTCTTGCTCAAACCGGAATCCTGAAGGACTTACACTCAAATAAAACTATTCTTATTGTTGACGAGGACCAGAATATTTGTAGTAATGATCAGAACTAGGGACTTACAATTACAACTCCATAGAAATCAGTTGGTCACTTTCTAGGATAATGTAAACGCATTAAAAAACACTTCACTTCCCTTAAGAAGAGCGTGGATGCATTTATTGGGGAAAAACTATCAGAGTCTCAGATAAAGTAGGGTCTAATAGTAGATAATGAGAGGTATGCATTATCCAATAAATGCATTGTTAAATTTCATATGATGGTAGTTGCGGCGATGGCTAAGAGAATGAATTTAAACAAAGGATTTGTGACGGCGGCGACGAGGGAGCTCAAAGAGAATGCCTCCGATGATTCGATTTCGACTTGATGTAATAGGATGTCGGTATGATCTCCCTACTCCATGACCTAGTTGTATTAAACAACAAAATACATTTTAGTTTTTACATAATTTCTAGTTTCATAGAACGATACTCACCCATATAAAACCAATTAATTAAATAATTGTCATTGATGTTGACCCGTTGCTTCCGTTGGTGTTTTGATTTTTTATATATATTTATCTTATTATTGAGATATTGTGTTATTGTTTCCTTTTTTTACATGTTACATTAATATGATGATGATATTTCTATTTATCGATAGTATTTACTTATAAATCCGGTACTTAATAAAAACAAGATAAAGCACTTGTATTGTTTTTATTTTTTTGTTACCTTCCAATAGTAAATATTTATTTGATGAAACAAATTATAACTCAAGGTTAATAGAAATATTTCTATTAACTTTGTTATAACTATATTCTTGTAGATACGTTTTAATATGTGGAATATAGATGTGACATTACAAAAACACACACAAAAAAAAACAACCCGTGATTTAAAAAAAAGGCTTTAAAGGCCAAACCTTCTTCAACGGAAAATTTTAAAGATCTTTTTCAGGTTTTATGGCTAAAATAACAATAATAAGTAAAGATTTTAGCGATAGAGATATAAAGTATAGAGTGCTTGCTCATTAGAATGGCGAGGATAATTTATTGAAGCGTTCAGCTGATTAACAAAAAAGAATCATAAGGATAAAATGTTTCAGTTATTATGTCAACATTCGCCTACCAATAATATTTCTGAAAATCTTAATAAATTAATAATTAGTGATAAAATAACCTTCTAAGTTTCAATGTTTATCGTAGTGGATATCATTGGAACTTGATGCATTCTTATTTTTTTATTCGTAAAGTTCAATCAATGACTGCTTGTATTGCATTCAATTGTACTTCAAGAGCACCGACTTTTTCTAGATCCCTAGAGCACGATCTTGCTAGTAAATTGTGGAAGAAATGTGAACTTAACCACAATTATGTGAAAATAAACTTTTTTCCATAAGTATTTCCATAATTTTATGAAACAATCATATGTTTTGGCATCCTTGTTAGCTGTTACATAATTTAATATTCCCATCTATTTTCAGATGTCCTAAAATCCAGTGCTTCTAAAGCCGTCGCCAAGATTGGAAACAAACCAAATGGTGAAGGATATATTTTAAGCACTTCAAGGGCTCTGACATCATTAAGCATAAAGTTAAGTGCACTCTTGTAAGTTGTTGATGGAGCAGTTCGCCCCATTTTCGACTTTCCGATGCACTTAAAAAAAGTGGAGTCCCATCGACGAATCAGTACTAAAAAATGAATTCTGATAACATGATTGAAAAAAGACCAACTGTAAATATGGTCATTACTCATACCTATTCCCTATTCAGTACTATGGAATCCTTGGGGGTGTTGAAAAATAGGACAAAAAGAGACATTCTGAAATCAAGATAGCAGTATATTTGATAGTTGCTTCATCGTATTCAGTTTAAGAATCAATAATTTGAAAAATATCAATAATATGTTGAAAGACTTAATTTTATTATTATTTAATATTTTGTAGAACAAATGATACTTCATTGATTACATGTTTATTTATCTTAGATATTCTAAAACATATTTTGTTAAAATAAGTATTTACGACAACAAACGAGAATATTAGGAGTTTATAAGAAAAAAAAAATTATGAAAATGTACTTCATAATGTTGTTATAGGGTTCATGCGATTCAAGGCGAATTTAAACACCAATCGTGGAGATTCCTTTAAGAGATCCATACTCCTTCCTAAGAGTGAAAATTGAGATTGATGAATTAATATAACAATAACAACGAACTTTTTCGTATTTTCCAGATTTCATATTTATACTTGGCAGAAAAGATGAAAATTTGAACTATGTTGAACATTCTCATTATCCATTAGGCCTCTAAAATCACATTATTTAGTAAGACAAAAGTATATATAATATTTGAATGTGTTGATCGTTTTGCTGTTTGTATTCATCAGATGTCTCTCCCTTCAATTTTTTCCTCAAGTAAGCACTCTATATTTTTTATCTTTTTTTATGGTTTCAGCCATATCTTTTTTTATTTTATTTTAAAATTAAGACTTCACAAGTAAATACTATAGATAAATAGAAATATCAATGATAGAAATGTCCATTGATGAAGCAAATTAAAATTATATACCTAGATAACATTGCTAAAAAAAAATTGACGATGTAATAACATTTTTAATACATTTAATAATATATAATAGAACTAGGGAATAGAGGGACAGATTTTTGATGGACAGTAAGGTTTATGTCAGGATTCTCAAAAGTCTTCAAGTATTACCCAAAATTAGATTAAGACATCATTTTGCAGGCCATACTAACTGGCTTTAATTTAATCGGAAAGTAAATTACGTAAACATGATAATATTTTGAATATAATAATATATGTATATTGATAATAGTTTGAATTTTTTTACATATTATAACTAATGAATGTGGTTTGTTCATAAATTCTGAGCTTTTTTTTTTTAAAGTTTGCACCCCGAAAAACTCATCATCTTATGTAGCTGATAATAATGAGTGCATTTGATATTATATTTATTTTCCACCAAAATCATCTCAAAGAATACTAACTCGTAGAATCGTATTGATACCAACATTTCACGGACACAATGATCTAATTGCTTATTACGATGAACAAAATTCATGTAACACATTAGGTTCAACAATCACACTGTTAATGAAATTGACTAAAAAATTTATAAAAACAATCTATATAAGCAAAACTATATTAAATAACTATGGTTTAAAATCAAAAAAAGAAATGGACTTATTTCATTTTTTATTTTCTATACACTTTGGAGAAGAACAACATTTTTGCTGGAACCAAAGAGTTGCTATAATTTGTATTTATTTATACAGGTTGAGACCACCGACCTATTATTTACGTCGGTGGTTGAGACATGAACCTTAATATTATGACAAATTATAAATATATCTTTATGTTCAATAAAACAATTACATACAATTTACAATTTTAGAAATTTATAACACAAACTAAACACATTTCTTACTCAATGGTATGAAACATTCCACCATTATCTCTTTTGTCATTGGCTAAGAATATATTATTTGATTCATCAATGTCTGAGACTCTTATGAGGCATCAGGATAAATAAATTCTTATATTCCTTGAAAGAATTTATATTCATAGAATGAATATTACAAAGAATAATTAACTTTTTATTCTGGACTATGAGCGTCCCTCATATAGACATCCATACATTATGACTTGATTTCATGCATGCTTATTTTAAGTTCCATAGAAAACCTGATGAATCTTTGTACACTCGTAGTCGAAGGGGGATTCCAAAAATCATAACTTAAGGGAGTCCTTGGAGCAAATCCTCACAAAATCAAATCCAAGTGCTCAGGGGCAGTTCAGGGGGATCTTGTTACCAGGGGTTCCTCCCCAAAAATGCACTTTCTCCATTGACGAATATTGATCCCAAATTTGAAGTCCTAATCTCAAAAGGGATTTAATTTCAAAGCTATAGAGTCTACTTTGTTCTCTCTTTTTTTGTTTTTCTTTCTTCCTTAAGCTATGGCCTGAAAATATATGGACTTTTCTAATGAAATTAGCTCAAATATGAGTTTTCATCCTTGAAATATTTTGGTGGACTTATCTCAAATTGACAATATGATAGAGCTTTTTTTGGGTGACTCATTTAAAAAAAAATATAAAAAGACTGTCATCTATCAAATGAGATACTTTTAAACTTTTTGAATGTATTTGTCATGAAGTTATGAACCTCTTAATAAAAATCATCTATTTTCAACTTGAAACAAAGATAAATCGAATTATAAGCATGATAAAAAAATTGAAAAAGGATTTTTGGAATTTTTTAACATTAGGCTTTTAAATATATTCACAAAATGTATCCCTATCTTCAACACCAAACGCTTGAAAAAGCTTTGAACATTAAAAATAGCCAAAAATAATAAAAAATGCATGTCCTTTTGTTGAAGGTCACGTGGCTAAGAGAGAAAAATATGGCCATATTTGGAGACAGGTGATCTAACTCTACTAAGTTTAGCATATGCTGTTTTTGATCCATTTTTGCTGTTGAACAGTGTAATCTAAAGAATTAATTTTCTCTTCCCTTGCTGTTGTCATTATTTTTTTTTACTCCTGCGTAGTGAACTTCCTTTCTTACTACATTCAATTTTATTCAAAACCGGATTGAACATTAGTGTGTGTTCAGAAAAGATGGAGAGTATTTGTTAAGGATATATAATTGTAAGTAATTATAGCAAATGCCCTTGCTTATTTTCTTCCCCTCTCCCCTCGTCACAGCTGGTTATATGGTAGCTGATCTAACTAAACGTCATGACAGCTAAGATGCTTTTCTCCAGAACATTTTCAGACTGTCAGGGTTACCATATTCATTATCTTTTTCTTTTTTCTAACATACCCAAAATAAACACCCTTTTCATTACTATGTATATTTGTACGAATGATAAGAACTATGTCCTTATGTAGTGAAGCTCCTTGAAACGGTTATTTTAAGTAGCATTTTTAATTAATTTTTTTAAATGCCTCAAAGCATGTTAGACTTATTTGTAAGACCATTTCTACTTAAAGTAGACATGTAGATTTACATCAAAGCATATTAATGTATATGGTACTATTTTACAAATATAATTGAACAAAGCTGTATATTTTGTCTTTTTATACTTTGACTATGTATACTATTTCTGATAACAGTTGGAGAAGTGAGTCCCTAAGGATTCATACTGAGATCCTATGACTTAATAAGTGCTAAATATATTATGCACATACAGTAAAATTCCGGAACTAGATTGTCTCAGTACTAGATATATTCGGAATTCGATGCAAAATAGAAGTAAAACTTTGCCTCTGAGGCCGAGCTAAACTTAAAAATCATATCCAACTACCGTACAAATTCTCAACAGAAGATTTTAGCAGAGATGGTTATGCTTAGAGAGGAGAAACAGGAATTCAAGAAGGAATAGGCTTCTTCAAAATTTAAAGAAATGTCGCTTCATTGCTGGTAAGTGTATCAATTTTTTGAAAGGAAACCTAAGAGTTACATAAGATATGACCCGTCAGTGCGTAAAATAAAATAAAAATTTACATTGTAACCATGTCAATTTACAAGCATGTTTGAGTAGAGATCAGCTTAGCTCTCATGGCTTTTCATTAGAGTAACTGCAAGCATCTACGAAATGAAGGAATGGAACATTAATCTTACTCCATATTTAGCAAGGTCATAGGCAGGAATGAATCCGATGTCAATCCACAATACTACTTTGAGTCCAACAGTGATTTACACGTATAACTGGGTTTGTAAATTCTAAGTACTTTTTAGTGGGCGAATTTTGTTGTTGTTGGCAAATAAACAAACATTTACTATATAAGCTGTTATCATTATTATTTCACTCTTAAGGAAATAACATCTAATTATAAAGTGTGCCTGCTAATAAATGACGGAGAGTAACACTGAGGAGCTGTTTGGGAGTTATGAAACTAAGTTTCTGTTGTACTCTTACTAGTATTGAGGATTTACACTTATAACATCCCAACACATATTTGGTACTCTTCCTGTTTTATGTACACACTTGTTTACTATATACTTAGAAGTTCTCTCCTTTAAAATGTAATAATAATTATCACAGCTTAGAAAAAAAAAGCTAAAAAATATCACACGTGGTCATATTTTATGTAAGTTTAAGAATGTAAATGATAAGGAAATGGTTAACCGTGTAGTTTATATTAGTGATGTTAATTTAGTTAACCATTTTATAACAAAAATTCAGGAAACGTCATCACCAGACCACCCTAGACAATTTTTTCAACAAGGTACTAGTAAAAAAAAAAAAAAAAAAAAAAAAAACTCTTGAAATGCAACTACAAGAAATTGATTTTGTGTCCCTGTGGTAGATTTTATTAAATGAACCAGATGTTTGATGCATCAACATAAAAACAATCTTGAAATAAAACTCCAAAAAAAGGAAAAAATCCCAATTCATGTTGTTTTCACTTCAGACTAATAAATCATAGACATATTTGAGTCAATTAAAGGCTTTGTATTCAAATTTGTGGGTCGTCAAATATACCAAAGAATTTAAGCTATATTTTATAACCTTTATTTGATATTTATTCCGAAATGGCTTTTCATATAAAATCTAACAATTTCTCATTTTTTTAGTGACATTTGGACACACTCAGAAGGTTTATAAGAATAATTTGTTTAAAGAAATTGGTGATATTTTGTAGAATAATACAAATGTAATCCATGCTCCATTTTGGGAAAAATCATACTGGTTTGTTTTTGTGTTAACCGTTTACAAATTTTGTTCATTAAAACTACTTTGAAATCAATATTCATATACCTATGATTGTATTCAAATTTGACTTATCACTCTATAAGATATTCTATAAATTCCTTATTAGTATTCAATCAGCTTCAATGATCTTTTTTTGATGGAAGAAAAAAAATTATGTTTTTCTAATCTTTATGTTCTCCATGTTTTTGAATGATTAGATGTACTTAACCAACTACGAAAAATGCCTATTACATCCACATAAAATGAGTTGAGTTGATTGAAAATTTATCAAACATACCATCTTTGCCTTTGGTTATGTAAATATAACATTAATTAATCTCCTTATTCTATGGCGAAGGTCATTAAATATGTTTAACAAACATAAATACCCGCCATGTCAGACGATAAGGAACCACAATCTTCACAAATAGATCGGAGTTTAATGTTAAGGCATTAAATTAATCTAATTTATTTCATACTATTCGTGATTAGTTGATATTGTAAGCGTACTACAAATTTGAAAAGATTTGAGTTATATACGCAAACTTTCATGTTCCATGTGTAGTAACCAAAGCTATAAAGGACTTATGAAACGTGACACTTAGCTAGGTAACATCGCCTTGGCTATAAGGAAGCTGTCCTTCAGCAATTCAGGTGCAGTAATAATCTTCTTAGTAAATAAAAAAATTTCATGAGAAAATATACAAATTGGATAATTTCTGCAAATCGATAAAAAAATAATTTCAAACCAGTCCCATCACTAGTATTAATGTAGACTAAAAATATCACTTTTGACAAAAAGTGACTTGCTTTGTCCCTTATCAGACACATACAATATACGTATTAAAAGTCCTACAATAAGCTCGTATTCGGCTAATTCTTCACAACTATATAATTATTTATAAATAAATGTTGTGAATTGTTCAGAGCTTAACAAGAGGTAACTTCATGTTAACCAATCAGCATTTAGAACATTGAATAGGAGAGAAGAAGCAAAAATATTGACTTCCAGTAACAACATACACAGTATATTTTAGTGTAACGCCGTGATCCATGTATATTTCTCACATAAATGACGTCAATTTGTTATTTTTTCTTATGATGTATGGCAATTTTTTCCTTCCGTTGAAGAATTCACCTTTTTAATAACTACTAGCATGAGGTTGTAGTTAATAATAGAGTAGAAATTCATGCACCACTAGTCAAAAGAAAAAAAGTCATTAAAATTTGTAAATCAGATCACGTGGTCGTCATTGTATTCATCACAACTATATTTTTTAAGGAAGTATTACAAAGACTTTCCTTTGAAAATATTGGAAAGAAAGACTTGAAATCATTCGGCCAATTCTTCCAAACTTGTTAAATATTCATCATTTTTGATGAAGCGTATAGCAAATCTCAAAACATTTAAGTCGACGAATTAAACATACCTATTTACTAATAGATTCTTCTACAATTGGCTGAAAAGATTTTTCTCGAATAATATTTATTTTGCCGAAGGACAGTTTGCAGACTGGATATTTTGAAGATGTGATTCGTACTTCTTCTGTTTGAATTGCTGTCGTGTTGACTTATTAATTAAAGTACGGCATCGTATCGATATCATTATGAAAAATTCTAAGGACCAACAGTTAAGTACCGATATTAAATCAAGACTGGATCGAAAAAATAAGAACCGACACAACACTAATGGTAGCCACCTATATACTGGGTTTTTGATATACCTATCACCTATAACACAAATAGGAATAGACGAAATAAGGTCATAAAAATATTTATAAGCCATACCATCATATCATGTTTTTAATCTCCAGTGTTGTCTCATCAAACGTCATCTTGTCATGAAATCACCTTTCACACTCACACAAAAGTTAATTGAAATGATATGAGATTATATGTGCGTAGTTATAGTAAATATAAAATAAGAATCCCAGAAAAAAAAGATAAGATTCATAGTTCGAAAAACAGGGTAATTTTCAAAAGATTATGATTTATCCTGAGCCAAGCTTATTTTTGGAGGTTTTTTGAAAATATTAATATAAATAATTGTTAGGTTAATTAAATATGAGTTTTTAACCTATTCTATACCAACGGTGCTTATGTATAGCCCCAAGTTTGTCCTCGTCTTTATTAATAAAGCAAAGTTCGTAAAGGACACATTTTTGAGTCTGCGCTAGATATCTTAGAACTGTGTGACTACTGTATCTAAGAAATGACAATGCGGCAACGCGCATTTGTATTTAAAACACTCATGGTTATTTATAATATTATCTAATCTAGCTTCCTTCCATCTTAAAGGATGTTCCTTATCCCTTTAAAACCAAAGTCTAGATTTTTCTACATGACAATTTATACCAGCTTAAACATGTAATATATCCATGAATATTTAATTTATTTTAACTATTGTGTTTGCTAAGGACGCTCATGATGATCCAGATAATACCTTATTTTTATATTTTTCAGATATGAAGTACTTTCAATGTTAATATTTGTAGCTATATTCTGTATTCATACGAGCAAGTTCAAAAATAGCACGCTTCACATTTTGAACGTACTCTAACGACATGTTTTATTTTTTTAAATACAAGTACTTAATAAGTATAAATAACAAGGATTTGCAAATTTTGAGACTCGAAAAATCAATTTTGTTTAAAAAATATCAATTTGATATGAGGGAGGCTTTATCAAATTTCTTCTTGTTTGGACAACAATTAAAAAGGTCCTTTCAGTAATTCTGGCGGGACAAACTACTGAGAGGATTCGGGGAGTTAATCAAAGGTCGAGTCATTGGAGGTCCAAGGAAAACTAACTGTAATGGTCACTACAGTTGGAGCAATCTAAAATTGCAATAGAACGATCGTCTTCGTCATTTCATAAACCTTCTTTTTTTTTGTCTAAACAGAACGAAACAGGCTGCATTACGTAGTTACCTAAAACATTCTAATTCTAGAAGATGTTTACCTAGGACTATGAATTCATACTTCTAATGTATCAAGCCAAGTTATTAGAACCATAGCAAGTGACTTAAGTGATATTTATCTTATGCAAAAGCTATGTGGTTGGTAATAAAACTATATCCCAGTTCCTATGAAGTGCAGGTCACAATATCCGATTTGATTCTTGAATCTATTCAATTGTTATATATGGATTGATAAGATTCCCCACCCAAGGAAGGAGTTGACTCACTTCTTTTGAGGCTTAAGTTGGTTTGGTTTTCTTCTTCGGTTAAAGTTTCAATCTGCCATAATACCCGTAGATATTGGAATTCAAGCATCTCTTGTTGAGGATAAAGTATCTCGGATCCCTTCTTTT
Organism: Lepeophtheirus salmonis; assembly: GCF_016086655.4. Classification (NCBI taxonomy): domain Eukaryota; kingdom Metazoa; phylum Arthropoda; class Copepoda; order Siphonostomatoida; family Caligidae; genus Lepeophtheirus; species Lepeophtheirus salmonis. The sequence goes on from NC_052135.2 coordinate 53,454,207, forward strand.
GTCCTTAGAGAACATGGAAGTATTTATTTTATGTCTTTAATGAATAAAGATCAATCAAAGCATATGAAAGGCACATGTAAATTAAATATAGGACACTCCTTTTATCCAATTGTTTGTGTGTATTATGTTTGATATTCTTCAACATTTAAAATATTAACTTATGTATCATATTCATGCGTGATAATTCTAAGTAAACTATTTTATCACAAAAAAATTAGTAGTTGTAACTTTTGTGATATCTAAATCCTCTTTAGCAACTTTTTCGATTTTTTTCCAATGGATAAATATTTGATCAAACTAGTTGAAAATTAAAAATTTCTTAAAGGTCCATAAGCCTAAAATACCGTACAAAATCACTTATTTTGATAATATATATTTTATTCATAAACGAATATTTTAAGGGCTTTTGAAAAATAGTTAGTGTATTTAAGATCACAAGAAATGGACTAATACCCACCATGATCATGATATTTTTTACTTACAGTTATCAGATGGAAACAAAATATAAATGAAAAGATTAATTATGTTGTTTTCTCAATTAATTTTGCCCATTAAAAAAACATACAAAAATGCAACATTAGACGCATACCGGTTAATAAGACTTTTGCATTTGTTTCGCCTTGACAAGTACCTCAATGTTGGGTTCCACTTTTGAATTGGCGCAGCGTAAATCAGACTCATGGTCAAAAAGGCGGTTTTGGGATATGGTTTTGATCTCAAGATATAACATTCGCGTCAGGCTACCAACTATCATCCTGCTACTGCCAAGAAGTAGGGGAGGTGTTAATGCTAAAGCTTTTAGTGCATACAAAAACAACTGAAATAGCGAGAAAGACTATTAACAATTCGAACCTAACATTGTTAAACCGGTAGTTCTGCTAGAAATTTCTCCCTCTGAAGTCAGCATTTCTCATAGCATATTTGATATAAATTATTTTATAAATGAAAAACATTAATAAGTATATATTGGTGTGGCGCCTGTTGCACGAAATCCGCTTTTTCTGGAGAAATAGTATAAATTAAACCCCTTATTTCAACGAAGACGAATGATTTGAAACAAAAGAATTTGGTTTATTTATTAATTTTTTTTCTTCAGCATCAATGAGTGTGAGGAGATCACAGCCGTTAACCTTAACATAAATGATATGTACTCTTCCGACTCGGTACAGGGAATAAAAGAATTAAACTGGGATGGAGAAACGGTGCACTTTCTTGACAACCTCTACATGATGATACGACATTTTCAATATCCTTGTCGATGTTAGGCCACCACCTTGTGCCTCTGTCTCTCATTTTCATTTTGACAACCCATGATGAGAAAGATGAAGTTCGTCTAATTTTTTTAAAAAGAGGACGAAGGAGCAACTGTCCGGATTCCCCAAAACAGAATACTATCACAAATCGATAAATGATTTTTCTTCCTTGTGTACGCTCTTTCTTCTACCTTTAAGTAATCTCCGGACCTCGCAGCATCAATGACTTTACGAACTGAATCATCCTCTTTAATAGTTTCAAGAGGTTCCTCCTCATTGGATCTAGATGAAGTGATGGAGTAGCTCATCTTGGAGTCAGTTGAGTTATCTTCTTCAACAGGATCATCAATTGGAGAACGAGAGGGGGAGTCTGCTTGAGAATTATAAGAAACTTTGAGGTAGTCGCTCCTGGAATTAAACATGGAGAGTCTCATTGCATACCTTGCAATTGAGCAGATACAACTGGGGGTAACTCTTTGGTAGGATTGAAAATATATTTAATAGGCTGATGATCTGATCTTATAAGGAACTCGATTCCATCATCCATTGGGGAGAGAATGACTCCTAGGCCAAACGGAGAGAGGTCAGTAGTGATGAATAACGAGAGCATTGAATCATAATGCATGAGGTATGGGACTAAACTATCTTCTTTTCAATTCCAGATAAACTTTCATCTGCTTCATTTGACCAGGAAAACTCTACCGAACTCTTCTGCTCATAATATTGCACAACTGCCTTGGCATGGAATGCGGTTTACCCTGGTGCGTCATCAAAGAGGTTGGAAAATTTATCGAATAGGATTTCAACATCTGTTTTCATCGGCAAAGACCCATCAGCTTGATGAACAGCGCCATTGAGCTTCACCAGGCAAATACAAGTTGATGTAATTTAGTTGACGATATATTTTTAAGAATAGTAGCCATAATCATTTTGTCCTCATACGAAATACCACACCCCTGACAATTAAATTTTCCAATCCTTGCCTGTGACCTAAGAGGCGTCACAAAATCATTCATGGGCTCTCCACTATTTTGAAAGAGTTCCGATAGCCTATATCACTCAAAAAGTACAGACTCTAACGACGTGAAGGCTTGAGTCATGGCATGTAAAAGTGCAGTATAAGAGTCTTCTTTTCCCCCGGAATCGGTATTTAAAGTCTTCCTCCACTGTTGTAGTTCAGGCCCTGCACAATGAAGCAATAGTGTAACCTTGTGACCAGGGCCCATGGTGCCAAATAAAGATGAAAAAATAATGAATTCGTAGCTCCAGTCCGCCCAACGATGTGGCCCTTACAAGGACAAGACAGATCAAATGGTGGATGTTGATTCACTCCTAGTTGATCAACAACAGAAGTTACACCCAGAACATTTCTTGTGTCCTCTATAACAGTCGTATCCTGACAACCAAAATCAAATGTGCTCAGGTCACATAAAATAAAAATAAAAAAGGTTAAAATAGAACGTATCTCTGCTTTTTTCTTCCTCTGAAGTTCGCTGTCTCTGACAAGCTCCATTCTTGAGCAGTCAGCTCGAAAATCCTTGAGATTCAGCCGCAGGAGTCATTTCGGGTGCTAGTCAGCCAGATATTGTGTCCTTACCTAATATATTGTCATGAATATATTGATACAGGTTTGTCGCAAGCCCAACGGGGTAAAGCGATTAAAGGATAGGTGACTCAAGACGAGGTATAATTTTTATATAAGAGCTGAATAGTAAAAGACACAGAGATGTAACCGACCTTCGGGTAAAAAGATTGTGACTATGTAAAATATGAACTTGATTGTATAAATTGTTAAAACGGTCCACAATGTTTAAGCTAATGTATCAAAGGATTGAAAAGATACTACAGTAATGCTATTAGAATATCCTCTTTATAAAAGTACTTCATTTTCTTAACCCAAACCCATATAACAGGCAGCTGATATAAGCAAAGATCTTAATTCAGTATTACCACGTGTCTAACTCGTTCCTTCTCCTCGTACTCATTTTTTCTCTACAGAAATGACATCCTTAATTATTTATAAACGTGATAAGTGATAACTATCTATACATTCTATACTATACTATATATTTTCATGTAGTTTCTTAAAACTCGAGCAATGATTCTGGAATTATTTATTTTTGGTCTTCAGGGCTATGAAGGCCTTTATTAAGGCATTATTAAGCTATTTATCGGGGGTATATTTGGGATAATATAATTGTTCTTTGATGCTCAAGAATGAAGCAGGGAAAGAAGTTGTACTGCCTCAGGGACCAACAGCCGCTCAGGTAAGTGTAGTAAAGAAATTAAACTTGACTCGAGCAAAGCAGTTCACCTGCAAAACCCGGGAGATCGGATAAATAAGAAAAGTTCCTTGGTGCAAAACAAACCATTATTGAGTGCACATTTATCCTGTAGAGAAGTGGCTAAATATGAATTTATTCTACTTCTGATTTGGCTTTAAAAATAAAAACGTTAGGAAATCTTGAGGAATTTAAAATTTTACTCCAAAGTTTAATAACCAAAAGTAGCAACTTTTGAATGCCACTCAAATTTTACAATGTTACTTTGAAAAGTGTAATGGAGACTCCGCTCCATAAAGCAAATAATAATAATTATAATAATAAACTACATAAATAATAATAATTTAAAAAAGACAATTTTGAATATTTTTTTAGAGCCTAGATGTTTTTTGCGCATGTTTTAGAACCTATTGAAAGTGTGAGATAGTGGAAATAAAAACATGGATTTTTTCCCCCTCCTTTAAGGAATTGGGATTATCTCTGTATACCCCAAATTTTATCAAACTATCTTAAATTCCTTTAAATAATATATTTTCCGAAAGGGGTTGAATGAAATCTAACTTGTTATTTTTTTAATCACACGCAACCTCATCAAAATTGATAAGTAGTTATGAAAAAAATCATTACAAATAATGAATATTTGATATAAATTTTTGTCTATTGTCAAAATTATAATATTTTAACTTCGATGATAAGAAGTGACATTTTGTTAAGAGCCCGAAATAATACTCTTTTATCTTTTCTTCTAAATTTAGCAGATGAATCCTAAATTAATTATAATTTCATATTGTCGCAGTCAATGCCGTGCAAACCTAGTCTAGTTATCGATGAAATCCATTTAAGAGTTATATGTAGGTATGTTATAAAAGAGGGAGTGCTTTAATCTTTTTTTTCTTAAGTATTAAGTTGCTCGAACAGCTGATCGATAAGAAGTTTTGTGTTGCATAAAACAACATAAATATGTACATCTTTTAAATCATAAATTTAATTACTTTTTCTTTAAGGCATTAAAAAAAAATTATCACAATAATGTTCTAAAGGGATTAAACTATATTGGCATTGCAAAAAATCAAGAAAAAGTTGCAATATAAAGCTTCATTTAATAACTTAAAATGACCTCCGAATTGGTTTCGACGTCACCCTTTTAATTAATAGGGAATTTTTTGATTGGACTCTAATACAAAATCTTCAAAACGGGATCTAAGATGATATGCCCCAGCTATTTATAAATCGAACTTGCACTTTATGATCCCGTTTTGAATGGACTCTATTAATAAATTTAAAAATGTGGTTTTATATAGGCATACTTTTGTCAAACTCGCACTTTATAACCCTTTTTGATTGGATTATAATGATAGATTTCAAAACAGGGTTTCATGTTTACTTGCTATTCAACTTATTAAAGGACCCCGTTTTGATTGGACTCTAATAATAAATCTTCAAAATAATGTTGTTGATTAATATGCCCAGCTTTTTATTCCTCCAGCTCGTACCAAAGACCCCCGTTTAGAATAGATTACAATACAAAATCTTCTAAACAGGATTTCGTGTTCACGGTCACCTTATTTGGATTGACACAACTTATCACTCTCACGGCCACTGGACAACTGAATGAATACTCACTTTATCTGAACTTGAAAAAAAAAAAAGACAGAGTACTTTCGATCAACTGGTTTATGTTATGTCGTTTGTAGCCTACTTATTTCAGCAAATGACTCATTCAAAATGGCGTCAAACATAAAACAGTTAACCCGAAACTACTAGCCCTTTAACCCTCTACATCACAAACAGGCTTACTCATTGCAGCAACTCACACAGGGGATCCCATTCAAAAAAAAGGTTAAATAACCAAGGAGTTCTATTGCATTTATCATCATATTCAAGGTTGCATGATACTAGGATACATCACGCAACTGCCTACTTATTTCATCAACTCAAACAGGTTTCAAATTCAAGAAGGGTTGAATAATCAAGGAGTTATAGGACATTTATCGAATTTGAGGTTGAATGATACGATGATGTTTCACCCAACTGCTTACTTATTTCAGCAAGCCCTATAACACCCCTTCAACCCTTTCACTCAAGTTTATTCCCACTTAAAATAGGTACAGTTTTGTACTACTACGGTCCCAATTGGGCTATATCCTACCGGAAAATCATTTTGGCTTGTGGCGGCACAGCATTATACCACATTTCAGGCTCTTTAACTTCATAGATGTTTCAATCTCTTTTTATTAAATAAACCAAGGAACCCTTAGTTTTCTCAATTTTTATTTAGTTAATTGACTGGAGGATTGTACTTTTGTCGGGGCCCTTATAGTTCTGGTACCACTGCTGCCAACTTATCTTGGTATCTTTTTTTCTTCATCTTTTTGAAGGAGACAAGATTGAGAATGAAATTAAGAAAAAAAAAATATCCTGTTAGACGAATAATTATAATTTGTACAAAAATATGTTTTTCTTGGAAGACATTTTGTGTTGTCCATTGCTGGAGATAAAGAACTTACTTGTTCATCAGTCAAAGTATTCATATTAATCAAAATAAACAATGTTTAAAGGGGTTGTTTGCTTAAAGTAAACAAACCCTACATGAAGGATAGGTCCAAGAGTGGAAAAATTGGACTATAATACATTTTTTATTAGGGGTGGCTTTAAAAATCAATGTTCACTTTTACCCCTTGCCATTTTGCTCCATACATAGAAAAACTTCACTTTGCAGAATATAAAGTGTATTAAAAAGATATCTATGATTTTTAATAGTTTTTCCCCCATTTTTCTAATGTTCCTTTAATTCGACAGATGGAGTGGTACTGAAACATTATAGTATTACACATACTCCATCTGACTTAGGATATTCTTTGACTTCCATATACATAATGTATATTTCCTTCTCTAAGAGCGACCCCGGGCGCAAATCTACGGACATTTAGTTCAGGAGAATAACTTCTTCCGAGTGCATTGTACATTAAACTACGTTGCTCCATTTTTCCATTATAGTTTTTCTCCTTGGCAATAAACAACAGTGCTTACATGACGGTCGGACTCGACGATTTCCCGTATTTTATCCACAATTTGCCACAATTGGCCTTCCAGAACATGTCCACCTTTGAAATCAAAATTACCATGGACGAAACCAAAATTGGGATGTTACAGTATCAAAATATAAATGCTATTCACATGAAATGCCTTTTTGCCTTGTTAAAAAAAACAACTGTAAATTATGGTTTATTTTCTCTTTGCTGGTCTCCATTTTTTGAGTTAAGCAGTTTCTTATGTATGAAATATTATCTTTCTAACTCTATCTAGCGATATCTGATTGTACTTACACAAAGTAAGATAAAAATAATGAATTGTTTTTCACTACACCTATTATTTTTGAATTTAGTTAATATTTAATGGTGGCACATCGCTTCTGAATGTTTTACACTACATTTAAAAATTACAGTAAAATTAGTACAATATCTATAATTTTTTTGTAATAACTTAAAATTATTTAGAACACCAATTTTTTATATTAAATTATATGCCATTACCATTTCCTTTACCAGTTTCTTTTTAACAAATAATTAGATTATTTAATATTTATTGTATTAGATAGAACCTTTTTTTTGTAATGATCTTTATTAGTATGCATTCAAGCATCTACAATCCATTTAAAATCTTACATAAAATACAATATAAAATTTAGGTAAAACATATAACAAACGACAATTAAAAAAATTTACTGAAATATATATTAAAAAAAAGTATTATTTACTGGTGAACTACAAATAAGTGTCTAAATTTATATTATAACATTCGCGTACAGATAAAAAATTTATAAACAACTATGAAGGTTTTTTATTTTATTTCGTAACTTATAGACAGTATATTGCATTTTATCATAATTGCACTAACTTTTTTTTTTATTCGAGGTAGAGTGAAAGTTACTAAACATTAATGACATCACATAATTTTAGACTAACATTGACACTCCCACCAAATGTGATCAGTTGTTTACATTATACATTGAGAGAAAAGTTAAATTCCACGTTCGTTATCAAAATACTTGTCAGTAGCCTCGATAATTCCAGATAGTATTCTATATTTATACCATTCTTTTCTTTTCGAAAGTGAATAAATATACATTTATTCTACGTTTCATTAGGCTTTACAAAAACACGTCTGGAAATCTTGAACTTAAAATTTTAGTCGAAACTTTAATAGCCAAACGCCACCACTAATGAATGGCGGGCCAATGTTACAACTTTAGGACCTGATACATATTTTGACAATTAACACATCGGCTGAAAAATTACGGGCTTCACCCATAGACGGTACTATTTTTTTATTTTAAATTCACCTCATTTTCAGTTAGTAGCATCCTTCAATAACAGGCATATTTTGTTATATCCAACTTAATGAATCATAAATAATTTTGTATTTTTAATTATACACGGCCTCTTGTTAGAAAAAATACTGCACAAAATAAGCAATGAATTTAAAAGTGTTATAGGGATTCCGGTCCATAAATTAAAAAAAAAATAATAATAATATAAAAAAACAATTTTGAAGGAAAAAAAAGTTTTTTCTGCCTGGAACTTTCAGCCTATATGTTAGAACCGATTAAGAGGGTGAGATAATGGAAATGAAAACATTAATTTTTTACTACTTTTTTAGGAAATGGGATTTTCTATCCCTCAAATTTTTTCCCCACTATCTTTAATTCCTTTAAAATTATAAATTACTTATATTTATTTCGAATGGGTTCGAAATAAATATTACTTGTTATTTTATGTATCACACATAACCTCATCAAAATTTATAAGTAATTATAAAAAATTGTTCAAAATCATACATCTTTCATTTAAACTTTTGTCAAAAAAAGAAATTATAATATTTCATTTATACTAATAGCAAGTGATGTCTTGTTGAGACCCCAAACTAATACTATTGAAATAAACTTTTTAAAGAAAGAATATATTTTTAACAACACCTCGAGCTAATACTAGTATTTTTTATATTTTACGAGTATAATATTGACAGAATAATTTTAAAAAAGGTTGCAAGATTAAATACTGTAACTTTGAGCCAATGCTAACTCTTCCATAATTTTGGGGCAACCTTTAACTTCCATTCGCTAACTGTGTTAAGTAAAGAATCCTAAACATACCTATCGTATATACCTATTTATGTAGAGTGATGAGTGAGGAACAAATAACATCCTTGAGATGTGACATGATAATATATGTACTCAGTGCATATGTGTAGATACCAATCAGTTATTACAAAGTAGTAATGAATTATCAGACATTACGTTATCCAATGTCAAAGGACGGTGATAGATAATTGTAGTAATAGAACAAGTATCTAAAAACGTATGTTCATCTGTAATTAAAGCCGTGATCTCATCAATAAATAAATGATTAATGTGGGACCACCGGTGCTAGAGGAGTGGGATCCATGCATGATTAGAGTTGGGAAATGGGAAGTTAGTTGGAATTTTTGGATTACCTACGCCACTGGTGCCGGAATTGCAAGAAGGATAGAAGGGGAGAATTATATAATGGTGACGTCATTAGGGCGTTCACAGCATTTTATTTTGGAGGTGGGGGTGTGACTGGAATTTTTCTTTGGGAGGAGGGGTAGGCGATGTTGGGCATCTTTTCATAATTTTGAAAGATATTTGTTTTAAATTTTAGAAGAAATAAAATCTGAACAAACAACCTTTTCCTTTACCTAATGGTCTATTTAAATCTGAACACTTACTAATTCAAAAATTAATGAAGGTAGTATCATTGAAATTAATTCATATGGTGATATATTAAAGCATAATCAATCAGTGACAAGCAAAACAATGCTGAGTTTTCTAGCTAACGTACAAGCCGAAAAAATGACACTTTAACATGATCGACAAATTTCGTGCACTCGAAGGAGTTGGGGGTCTCCAGGGCCACCGTCTACGCCGTCAGCAGGTCTGAAAATTTGGAGAGGAAGTGGGGCTCTGTCTAAGAGGCCAAACTAGACCCGCAGGGGTTAAATAAACCACCAAGACCAATCTCTTCAAGTCCACGAAGGCCCATGCTAGAGATTTTAGGATTTCACATCAGACTGAGGTGGTGAAAAAAGCCTTGTGAGGGTGGAAAGGCCACTTTTCATACCAGCAATGAAAGAAACCCTTTTCCTCCATTGCTACACTCTTTTTAATTAATCTTTTGAGTTCTTTTGAACTCTTTTTTGACAATTTTGGCCCTTCTACAGTCTTGATACCAACCCTTTCGACTACACGTTTTGATAGCATGTCGAGGGGAAGGGCTGCAGCGGCCTTCATCCAAACACCGAAGCCTCAAAGCTACTATCAGCCAGTACTGGGACGCCATTATAATTCTGTAGCTTGTGTTGTATCCCTCAGTTCTCACATTGAAAAGAAGTAGAGTCCACGAAATCAAATGGAAAAGTAAAAGAAATCCTTTTAATTATAGCAGTCAGTTAAATTGACTAAACCTCAATTAAAAATAGTTATATATATATATATAAATAAACCCTAAACAAGACATTGATGTTTAAAGAATTATATATTATTCATATTGATGTATAAGAAAACTTTTAGTTTCTGAACTACTCTACTTTCCCAAAAAAAAATTCTAATCATGAACCAGATTGTTCAGAATTTGCAAACATATTATTTGTAATGATCCAGTAAGGCTTAGATCAATGCTAAAAAGTGTCATATGTAGAAAAAACATCGAAAGCTGATCAAAAATAAATAAATATTGTCACTGTAAAAAGTACAAATGAGCTCAAAACGTGATTATTTAAAAAAAAAATTTATAGGAAAAAATGATCAATTTATCTATAATTCGGAAATACCAAGCCTTTATTCAACCAAAAAATATATCCATATTTCACATACATATAAGGAAAAACAACATATTTTCATATAAATGCATCAACTTGTTATCTATAAATAAGCAAGATCTGTATAAATACATACGTACATTATTAATATTTTCAATGAATCATGCAAAAAAACCTAATTGATAAGAGAAGTAATTTTGCGATACACTTGAGATTTAATCATTAAAAAATAAATAACTACATATTTAATATATATTCTGTTTTTGAATTTCAAGAACGTTTTCACTGGTGTCATAAATTGTATTATAATAGATGGTGATTTCATTTTTTATGGATATCGTTTGTATTTTTACTAAATATAATCTACTTATTTCCAATAAATCTTCATCAAACTTCATAAAAAAGCTTTTCATTAATGTAAAAAGACATCAAGACTTACAGCTTAATGTCAATGATAAACAGGTAAAGTTCAAGTAAATCAAAATTATATGTACTTAAAATCCATATAAGGTGTTTAAATTTGTACAATTATTTGAATTTTTTTAGTGATTAGGGATAAGAAAGATACCATAATTACCATTTGATGTGCCAGGGAGTATTTACTAAACCTAATTTAAAGTCATATTTATTTATATAAAGTACTTCCTTTTCTTTTCTTTTTTTCTAATAAGTCTTCCTAAACGCCTACAAAATTTCATTCATTGTGACATACCGAGTTTATTAAGGTGATTCTAATTTTTCATTCTATTGAAATGTCGGGGTTGCCGGGTCAAAATCCATTCCTATTGATAAGAAATGCAATTGGCAAACTTTTAACGAAATTGAAAAATATTTATAGGTAGTTCAACTCCCTCAAAGTTTTGAAAATTGCCATTTAAAAAAAAAAAAGTGACTTTTTCTTAAATTATTACGAAAACAGTTAAAAATACATCTGGTTATATTCTTTAAGTTTTCAAATATAACTAAATTTATCTTATAATATGTTTATGTTATATATGAATAAAAATATTTTTAATTTGAGTTATAGTGAAAAATATTTGTAGAGAAAAATAATACAAATATGTAGAACGTATTACACTCCATGTTTTCCTTTTTTTTCCTATAAAAAATAACCAAATTTCATGACATATTTTTATTTGGTTAAATGTTAGAGTTTTAAAGTGACAATTACTTCTTATTACTAAAAAATATCGTATTGGTAAAGTGTATGTTTAGGGTGGTTTTTTATATTGATAATTAAAAATGAGACTCATTATCCGTAACAATGATTAATTTTGCTTTGTGGGATAAATATTTCATTAGCTTATAACTTTATAAGCATAAGATTATTTATATTATCAAAATAATAGTTTTTACTCTATCAAGCATTATTATTCAATTTGCATATTAATTAATAAATGGTTATCCTTTTTTTCTGAGTAATATGTCTAATATACTAAGGTATCCTGGATACAAATTTTTTTAGTGTCCGGATACATCTTTTGATGCTCTTCAACACCTTGTAATAAGAATTGAAGCTGCGCTTTCTCAGTTGTTAACGAGTTACTGTATTCTTTAATAAATGCCACTCCTTGTTTAACTTAGTGATTGACAACTTGAATAGAATACACTATTTAAAGGGATTTCTTTTAATCATTGTTACTTGGCCACAGTTTTAAATCAACTTTAAAAAACTCTGGCGGGAGTTTCAGCATCTCAATGATTTTTTTGTCTTTTTTGTAACAAAGTCTTCTAGATTTTTATGGATATTTTTTTTCTGTTGAATTTTGGTCTTGTTTTTTCATATTTTTCATTCAAAATAATATTTCTTTTTTTTGTTGCCAAACTCACTGGACGATCAAATAAAGACAAACGAACAAGTTCTTCTGATAAATACCATAAATGGTTTTAAAATTTTTGAAATACCGTTTTTAAAATTAGAATATTGATTCCTGAATAATTATTTTTCTGATGTCATCAAATTCAAATCATTAAACAAAACATCCGAGTCTGTAGGAGCAGAAATCTAAACTTTCAAATATATCTGCACAATAAAGCTACAAATATCCTGCAATCCTTGTTCCTCTTAAGAAGTTAATTTAAATTGTGACTTAAATAACCAAATTTTTAAACAAGGCCATACTTTAGACAACCAACGAGGTTGATGTATTAGACTGGGAGACATAAATTTCATTCCATGTTTTGGAGTACGACCACGAAATATTATTGCAAGTTCCAAAAGTTCTTTATAATAATTTCTTGAAGGCACCGTTGAAAGTTATCGTTGGCAAAATTGATAATTTCTTCAGTTTGACATTTTATTTCAATATTTATAGTTCCAGCCTCGTTATTAGTTTTGTCTGTCATTTACCAGATTATTTTTAATATTTTGAAGCGTAGAACCTCAGCAAAAGTGGTATCTCCCAGGGATGCATTAAAAACTGAGCGAATTATTAATTCTATAATGTGATGTCTACATGCAAACTATAATAACTTTTTATCGAACATTTTCTCTAATAAAATACAAATTCCAGCGTTTCTATTTATGTTTGAGCTGGTTGTATTAAAATACATAACTTTAATATTGTCTGCTATTCCCCAATCTTGAACGGCTTACAAGATATGAGAAGGTAACCTGTACCAAATGGTAGCTTGGGAACACAAAGTAATTTGGAAATTCCCCTTTCAGAAATTATTATTGGGAGACGATCGACCATTTCTTTTCCAATTAGATTGGACATCATTTTACCATCCCAATGTATTACCAGAGGATTGTTACATTGAATTTTTTCTTAATATTTTTTGATCTATATTCAATTATCTTAGTAGGAATAATAATTTGGTTATGAACAAACTCAATTATGTTTTCGCCCATACTCTTGACTGATTTTGCTAATATAAAAACAGTTTTTCGATTAAATACTTTTGCATTATCAAGAGTTGATGCAACTCCTGGAGTAATTAAAGTGTTTCTTCCTCTTTTAAAATTTAATTGAGTAGACCTTATTTCGTTGTATAAATATAATACGAGTAGAGTTCTATCCCAAATGGATTTAAATTGTTAACAAAAGTACTCCGGATGTGAATATCAGAAATTATGCTTCATAGAGGTCGCTTTGATATTTAGGACACATTTGAAGTACCGATAAATGGGAATAATTTAACATCCCAAATTAAGGACGAATACAGTTAAAACAAAAAAATCCTGTTTTGCAAAAGGAAAATAGTAAAAATTTAAAAACATTGCACACAACAAGTTATATTTTTTGGTTATCTCTTCAACTATTTTGCATTGTAATTTATATTATAATTTTTTTTTTCTCACAATAGAAAAAATATATCTTAGAGTAAATTGTAACATCTTTAAAAATTATAGAACATAAAAAGCTGTATTGTGAACTTTTTTCACAGTAATCGAGGAAGAAGTAATTTTTTTTTTTGGAAAAATTGGCAATTTTTAAAACTTAGATGCCGTTGAGCTACCTCCAAGTATTTCTCAATTTCGCTGAAACTTTGCCAATTATATTTTTTTATATATAGGAACGGATTTTGACCCGGTGACCCAAAAATTTCAAAAAAATGAAAAATAAGAAACACCCTAGTGTTTCTTTTTTCTTTTAATATGACACAAACGCTCGATTGTATTGCTATTACTATATATAATACTAGAAACGTGTAAAAGACCTGAGAAACTATAGCAATGACATAACATACGTTCAAGCCATTTGTCATATTTTTATGGGAAATATGACAAATTTATTACCTTTAATTAGTCAAAAATATCCATTTATAAAAAATCAGGCCAGTCAAAATTCATAAAACATAGAATTTATCCAATTATTTTATTTTAATATCACATGCCTGGTCTTTAGCGATAGGTATTAGGGGTGGTACGGGACGGGGTTTTACCGCAGTTTGGTAGGTACAACCCTTACGGTTCGATACGTTTTTTTAAACTAAACAAAAATTCAATGCTTCCAAGTCACCTTGTCCATACTTTGCAAATTATAGGTACATCAATATCAAGTGAAATAATTTTTTCGACAACTTGTGAATGCTAATTGATTTCGTTTCTTACCAGAAAACATAAATAAGCTAATTATTTTGCAAAAAAAAAATATATATAAATTCATGAATAATAGTGTTATATAACCCTTGTATATTTTATATCGAGCTTCGTTTTCTTTGTTAAGTTAAGTTAATTAGTAAAGAGGAGAAATTGAAGAATAAAATACCCAAACAAGCTTGAAAAATTACATTGATTCTATAGAAAAATATATTTTACAAAATACTGTACCGAACCGTGTACCGTGAAGGGTATACCGCTGATCGTACTGCACCATGGTTTATCGTACCGTTTCAGCTATAATAGGTGTACAATCTACCATTTGAATCTAAGAATTGAGTACTTTTTTCATAAAAATATGACAACTGGCCTTATGAACTTATGTTATGTCGTTATAATATTTTCTTTATTTATCTACCCCATTTGTAGAGAGTGCACTTGAGCATTCGTTAACAACTGTTATAATAATATGGATCAAGTATCTACACTTAAAAATGGCTTAATTTCAACAAAGATACATACAAACAGACCGATTTTCACTATTCATATAGATAATATGTGCATAAGATTGTATAAGGTATTTTTTATACATATTAGTGTCTAATAAATAATAAAACAAGCGAGGTTAAGAACGCAATATGGTATTGGTAAAATTAGTCATCTTTTTTTACGTATAAAGAGGATGCAAGCAGGGTGATTTATTTTAATCATCGTTGTAATAGATCATCTACTCTCCTTTGGCTTCTACTCAAAGTGTTAATGAACCTCCTATCAAGGTAAAGAAATGTTCTAGAGAACTTTAAGACAAGAAAGATTACGTCCAATGTGGGATTGAAGCAAGTCATTGGTGTATCACGCGTAATTATCCATATATCTATCTCTTTGTCATTAACACACCCTACATATATATGACTCCATCTAGCGATACTTATATTGTTTTTGGTGAGGCTAAGATTGAGGAATTGTCTCATCAAGCTCAAATGGAAGCAGTAAAGAAGTTTAAAGTAGCAGAACCTCCACAAGCTGCTGACTTATCTCGAGGACAAGGTACGAAGTAAAGACGGGTTGTCATTGCTGAGGAAGAAGAGGACCATGAAGTTGATGCTACTAGAATGTCATAGAGTGGCATGATACTTGTCCCAAGCTAGTGTTTCCTGTAGCAAAGTGACTAAGGCTCTGAAAAATAATAGCAATGCCATAGTTAATGGTATCATGAGAGGTATTTGGTTTTCGTCATTCATTCTTCTCAGGAATTGCTGATCAAGGTTTAAATCCTTTGTTATTACATTATCGAACAACTAAGAGTTACTGTACTCATAAATATTATTGTTTGGGTGAAATAAAGTTTCATGTTGTACTAAAAAAGAAATTAAAACAAAATATTTGGAATTTTGTTATCCCAATGGAGATCCGCCGATTTATACTTACGCAGAGCCATATTTTGAAATGAAATATCCATATAGATGTACATACATACTAATATCAATTGAAGAAAACATTCGAGCATTCAAAAAATAAATTATTTGTTGAATTATTTTGAATACAGTTCCTTGAAAAATGTGTCGGATCATACAAATTCCAGAAAATGAAGGATTATATACCTTTGGAAGTTAAAATTTTGTCATATTTTTTTCTATTGCTTTATACTATAGCTAAAACTAAAGAATAAACCTCATTATTCAACTTCAAAAGATTTGTTTTAAAAAAAATGTTCGATTTTCATTTATTTTTTCAGTATAACTTTAAATTTAATAAAATATTGCATGAAAATATTTCAAAGCTAAATATATTAAAGTTGATTATTTGACTAACTAATACATTTTTAAGAAGCAGGAAGATTTAAAATTTAAATAGGTTTCATATCAAATTAGTATTTTAATTACTTGTAAGTAATTACTAATTTATATTTAATTTCTGATTTTTTTACTATGAACTATTAATTACTTTTACATTAAAATAATTATATTTAGTTTAAAAAACATTTTCACGTAACCTTAGACTTTATTAAATATTCTATAAGAAAATAAAAATCTATCAAAATAAAATTAATTTCATGACGCCAAATATTTTTAAGTTGTAAGAAAAAATTTAGTTTTTCCTTTAAAAATAATATGATGCAATTGAAAAAAATATTAGCTTCTAAATAATACCCTCCATTCCACTTGATTTTTGTATGATTAGATCCCTTTTGTAGGAAATTTATTCAAGGTAACTTATTAAATACTTTATTTTTGAATGGTAAGATGTTTTTTTATTTTAATCTTTAATTTTGATCCATATAGTTATTTCATATCGAAATAAGTCTCCAAGTCAAAAATTATACTACAAAAATATTATTAAATAAAATGCTTTAAAGGCCAAATCTACTGAAATTGAAAACTTTAATGGTCTTTTTAGTTACCTAATGTTAAAATAACGATTTTTTAATATATTTTTTAAACAATAACAAACGTTGCTTCACTCACAATGATATGCATCACAAACCAATCGTCCGACAGCTGACAAACTTTTACAAATATTGTTTGAAGGTTAATACTAACTTCAAATCAAATGATTTAATTCTTGGAGCGCTTTGTATTTGTCAGTGTACAAACATTTCAGCTGACTTTATAATACTTTTTTAGCACTTGATAAACAAGAATTTTAATTTGATGGAATATTTATTTTGGTTATGAAAAAGATTAATATAGCATTAGAAGGATAATTTTTTTAGTAAGTTTGAATTTTGACATCCAATAGTTCATTATTTTCTTAATATAACATACATGTGAAAAATTTTCCATTTTTATACAACTTAGTTGTTTATACCCCAAAATGGCCAACATCTACAGTGTTAAAGTCACACAAAAACGCTCTTTATGTTAGTAAAGTGATCTTTAGATATACCTGAGATTTATTAATAGTAAAAAAGAAGTGCCTATAAATATATTTATATATTTCTACGAAAAATAACTTTTCAGATAAAATTAAAAAAATGTTAAAACTTTTTTTAATTCGTTTTTTTTTATAAAGCCTTAATGTAATCTATGAATAAAAAATAATAGAAATGTAAAAAAAAAAATCAAAATATTTGAAAAAAAGAAGAGATTAATTCTTTTATATCAACTTTATTCAAAGTTTTGACGTTTCAACTAAATATTTTTATTCTCATATATGTATATGTAGATATTTAACATATATTCAGACAGCTTTCTAAATAGGCTTTGTTTCCCAAGCTTATACCACAAAAAAAAAAAAAATGTACAAATTGAAAATTAAAACATAATTTTTTTTTAGATAAAAAAATATTTATATGTATCAATCATCACTACCAAGCAAACTGGTTCACTCGATAGGGCAAGTTGTTCCAAAACAATTGCTAGCTAAAAGATTGATATTAAGGCTAAATTACCGTTTAATGTATTAAGTTCCAAATGTTGCATGTTGTATTAAGCTATGTTTAAAGATGGGATCTTTGTAGAGGGCCAGGAGATTAATGGTGCTACTAAATTAAGAAAATTGTTCACATTAGCTACCTAGTTTATAATTTGGGAGGGGGGATGAATCACTGCTATAAAGAGGAAAACTTTCATAATTCAAAATAGCGTTAGTCCAGGAAAAATATTATGATCATATTTATTAACACAATCAAACGGTTGTATGTTAAAAAATTGCCATGAGATACTCAATTATATTTTGCAAAATATACTTTAGCAAAATAGTTCAACAGGTTCTGTCGCAAAAACTATTCTGAGTATTAAGGATCCTATAATATCCTATAACAAACCCCGGTCTACGGGTTGTACAAGTCAACCACTGGTCCAAAAGATGAACCATTACCCCCCACCACTGCATCCCTGAGCATGAAGGACCCCTTTTGACATCTTATAATACACCCCACTCACGGGTTGTGCAAAAGAAACACAGATTCAAGAAGTGATCATTACCCACCGGCACCACTTCCACGAGCACCAAGGACCCCTTTTAATATTCTATAATACACCTCAGCCCATGGGTTTTGCAAGTGCACCGCTGGTTGAAAAGGTGGATCATTAGCCACCGCTTCATTGAACATCACGAACCTTCGTTATTCTCACAAACTTTTATGACCGTCATGCAGTTCCTCTGCAACTGGAGGATTCAGGTGTTCGTAAATACTAAAATGTAAGCCAAATAGGTGAGCAATTTGAATGAACGTGATAAAATGTGGGTATATCAGGATGACGATAGCAACAAGTAAAGATGCAATAAAAATTTACATTAGATTTGTTGGTCCTATTTAATAATATTGGAGCTACATATTTTATATAAATTTTATTAGTTTCTTCAAAATAGAGTTAAAGAAAAAACTTATTTAAATATACTTTTCCGCATCAAATGTAATAATTACAAAAAATCCTATTTTCGAACATACCTTACATACCAAGTATTACCTAAATATTTTTACTTAATATATCCTAAGCACATTTACAAAATAAACTACTTTTGCAGCATTTTGTGCAGTTATGACATTTTCTATTACAAAGATGGGCCTTGTTTTGCAAATGAAAATTATTTGTTTGGAGTCTGTGCAGTTGCACCACTTAAAGTCTTGTTCATTTTCATCCGACTGAATTGATGTGGTCAGTCATCATGTAACTTCATTCTCTTTGGGAACTACATTAACACTGAGGAATGACTCCTTCCAATGATCAAAATGCTTTCTTACATGGAGATGTTTTAAGACCTCATTTTTTGTCTCTAATCTAGAATATCTGTTCTCTGCTTCATGGATCACAACAACCCAGACGTAGAGGAGATCTGTTTTTTACGGTCGATACTTGGATCTTTGACTTTGATGCACTGTCCTACATAAGTCTCCTTAAACTGCATTGGGAAGAGTTGCATCATCCTGTTTGCTTGTTGTTCTTCCTTGTGGTTAGCTCCACTCAGTTGCATTTGGTCGTCCTGAGCAGATTGTCAATGTGAGCACTTTAAATATGTCCAATTATCTTTATTTTCCCCTATAGGGACTCTGGAAGATTCTGAAGCGTGGCATTTCGGGCCGCAGATATAAATTTTTTTGTTCTCTGGATACAGATTGTTGACATGATTTAGTTGTCACGTTGCCAGATCATAAGAAGGGTTTGAATGCCTCCATTTGCTCTCTCATATGATTCCTGAGATTGTGAGTGCTTAGGATTTCCATACAAAAGTTCACTTGCACAAGCCATGGGTCGAGGTCTATGATAGACAATTATAAAGGGTCCTTAATGCTCATTGAAGTCGTGGCAGTGCCTATTGAGCTACCTTTTTACCAATGGTTTGCTTTACAACCCATGGGGTTGGCTGTATTAAAGGATATTAAAAGGGATCCTTGATGTTCAGGGAATCAGTTGCGATAGGTAATTATCCACTTCTTCAACCGGTGGTTCTTTTGCACAATCCGTGGGTGGGGTGTTTTACAGGGTGTCAAAAAGGGTCCTTAATGCTTAGGAAAGTGGTGGCATCTGGTACTAATGTACTTTTTGTACCAGTATTTCACTTGCAGAACCCATGCGTGGGGTGTATCAGAAAGGGTCATTGTTACTGAGGATAGCGGCTGTGATAGAGTTTGATCCTCCATGTGGACCGATGATTAACTAGCGTAACCCGTTGGCCGGGTGTATTGATATATTCGAAGGGGTCTTTGATAATCAGGATAGTGGGGATGATAGGTTTTGATCCACCTTAAGGACAAGCTGACTACATGCACAACCTGTATGCCGAGGTGTATCGTATTAAATAAAATGGAGTATCTTGTGACAATTTCTTATCATACTATAGCTTGATTGTCTGAATACAATATGCAATTCAATGAAAATGTACTCAATCAGGGATGTATAACCTTTTAATATAATGGGCTGCATTGCCAATTAAAATATTCAAATGAGCCGCAGAATCTATTAAGTTGAATGTCATGAAAAATGGGTATATAAAAGAAAACTAATAAATACAATTTTAGTTCAATTTTAGACCAAACATAAAAAAGGCCAAATCTAATTTTTCAAGACCAAACTGCTTAAAAAAGCTAATCTAATGTTAGAGTTTCAGAAAATACGATATACTGTCAATTTCTTTTTCAATGTGTGTAAGTATTTTGAGCGTTCTACGTTCAACAATATTGCCATAAAATACTACTTGATGGGAGAATGGGTAGTGGGGCACACTTACACATTAGGTGGGTTACAATGCAGCCTGCCATCTACAGGTGGGATATCCCTGCACTAGGTTATCAAATTGTTTGCAATGTAATTGTATCTTTATCAAATCCTTAATGATCAAATAGATTGTAATGAATTATTTTATAATCAAATTACCCAGAATCAATTCACTTGACAATGTAAATGAAGTTAAAATGACCCTTTATCACTCTATTGGCAATTTATAGATTGCCCGGAAATTTTGCACATAACTGGGGCATTTTTCAAAATGCCAAATTTTTCACATTGCCTATAACATATATAATTTTTTCAATTATGAGAAGAAAATAGGATTTTTCTATAGGAAAATATCATTATAATTTCGAAAAGCTGAGTAATTCCTTTAGTCTTAATTACGTTAAATAATGTTGTTTACCGTGAGCATTCCATACGTTGGGAATACATTTCAAATATTTATATGATTTTAAGAGGAAATATCATTGAGGAAAACAAAAGAATGTACATTACTTTTAATCCTTAAGTCCGAATTGTCTATATTTTATACTCGTACACTTTTATAAATATGTAATATTAATTTGATAAATGCACTTACATTTTTAAGGAAATAAATGTTTTCAAATATGGCCAACCATTATACATTAATATCTTTATAAATTAACATTTTTTTTTCAAAATATTTTTTAAAAGATGTACAGAGTGCGAAATGTAATAGATAATGATATATTTTAAACAATTTCATTATATATGTTCTCCACTAATATTTTTTTAAGCCTCGACTTAGTGTATTAACTTGGCACAAGCCTCAATGAACTTAGCCAAACTGCCGTGATATAATTTTTGAGTCTTTGTTGCTGTTTGCAAGTAGCTGCGATGAAACCATTGTATGTGGGTACCACGCTGCGTGTTGGTAGCTCGGAGCAAATCCAAATTTTGATGAAAGACACAACATGCATTCTTCTCCAAAGAAACTGCAAAGTCCAGCGGATCGAGGTCAGGGCTAGAGGAGGCCCCATGGAGAAAGGCTGAAAGTTAGCCATTTTGTTACTACAAAAGTTTTGGTTCTTCTTCGCCGTATAATTCTGTAATATACTTCTTGTTAATGTATTCAGTACGGATGGAGATGCCAATGGTATTGCAGCTCTCTCGACACTGCCAACGATGCAGAAGAGATCGCAGACGCGTTGCCTTTTTGGTTGTTGCTCTGACATTTTTACACTTAAAACCATGGGATACAAACACATATTATTTTTTTTTTGTTTCAACTGTCATTTGGTGGCGTAATGAAACCTCTTAATGAAATATAATGGGGATAACTCGTAATTCAATGCTACTGCAAGTTTTGTGTCTCCATTCTGTATGGTGGAATAATATTGTGCTCCAGTACTTAGTGGTAGGTATTAGTTTCAATTTTATGTTCTTGCATCAGAAAGTAGGTAGCATTTTTTCCCCATCTGAGAACAACTAACAATCAGGACAATTACATGTTTTAGATATTTTTTCCATAAGACACCTTGAACCACTTCTTTTGATTTGTAAGCTATCGGGTGTTTAGCCTATTTTGCACCTGATCCACAGTAAATAACTTCTTTTCATGCAATTTTTATATACATTGTGTAACAACGATATCCGACGCTTAAGATTTCTGGATTTTTTTCGGCATACAGGATGATGAAACTGTGTAATATTTTTTTTTTTTTGTGATAAAATATATATACAACCTTTTTTCTTAGCAGCCAAAACATCACCATTGAGTAAACAACAGAGCATTTTTAAGTCTATTACACTTTCAGAGACAGAACAAAGGTGTGCTGTTGTGATGATTTTTGTGCCTAGATATTAGCAATGCTGAGGTCTTAAAGATGAAAAATGATTGCCCTGACAAGGGTTGAGAAAGGGCTGTTGGGGACCAAGGAACCGAGGGGAGTGATTACAGGTAAGAAAGTGCATTAGAAAAGCAGATAGTTTGCACTAATACATGCACTTAGGGCAATACCTACAAGACAAAATAGCCTCTGAAATAATGGTGGAACACATTTTTAATAATCATTTCTCAATTTATTTGATAATTTAGTTATGTATCATAATATATTATTATGTAAATTAGTTGCCATATTTAAAAAAAATTCTAGAATTTACATATTCATGTGAGTAATTATCCTTTTAAAAGCGTATTTGTTTATTTCTAAAAACATTTATATAGAGATTAAATGAAATTCAATAGTATAAGTTAATGATGCATAGTGCTTTAATAGGCATATATAAATTCACACCATTTATTCAGTATAAAGAGTAATAGAGGAATAAATGATATTCAGTAAGCAGTTCTTACGACAATAGTTCTAAATAATATGACCTTCTTGCATTAACCCCCTCCCCTGAAAATAAACACAAATCCCAGTTCTTTAACTGCTAGAGCCGGAGCGAACAAAGTCGAACCGATACCGTAATATATTGCTTATCGGTCTCAGTTCTTGTGCTTATTTTCGTTTGTTGTATTTTTTGGTATTTTTATAACCTTTTAATATTCCATTTGTATTATTTTATGTAATTAAAATACGTCGCTACCTTTATTGTATCACGAAACCTTTCATCAAAAAAGAACCTGGAAAAAACCTGAAATCATCTGGTAGTTATCCAAATAAGCCAACTATCTTCCGGAGCTAATCCCCCCCCCTAGCCTCCTCTCATAGCACTATTATGAAAAACATTGTCTTAAGTAACCTTAGTTATCGGTGCCCCTGCTGGAGCTTGGGGCCCTATACAATCTGCGTATAAGGTAGTTGCAGTCCTGTTTGTATTTAATATTATTTCCAGGGCCCGATTTTTCTAGCGACGCTTCTTATTACTATTGAGTCATTTGAGTCTAGAGACTATAAATATATATTTAATTTATAGCTATAGGTAATTGTTAGTTATATGTAGTAAATAATTGTGCGAAAGTAACTATTTTAAATCTAAGATAATTAACAAGAAGAATAACTAATGAAAGATATCAAAATCCATCTATTACTAATACATTCATAAGTTTCTGAACGTAGTTTATGCATTCTTAACCGAGGAACAAGAATAAAAACAACCTCTCACTGCGAAGTTATTCTTTACTCTGATGAAATTGACTATTCACAAGACTAAGTAATGAAATATCATAGCTATTCGCTGTACTCTACCCAACATGGTAATTTAGACTTAGTTCAGGAGTTGTGATTGTAAAGACTATAGAACACGTTTGAAATTTAGAAAAAAAACAACTCTACGAACAATCAATGTAAGCCTTAGATTATTTATAAGTTTTATTTACATAAGTTATAATAATTTTTGTAGCCGGAGTTGATACAAATTTCTGACTCATTACTCCGAATCCACTAAGTAAGGCACTAACTCTGACTCTGCAGCCATGTTTATAACTCTACAATAAGTCTTCAATTTTACACATCGTCTGATAAAAGCTTTGGAATAAATATATAAACACTATTCATGTTGTTACAACAAAAAGTATTGTGCTTGTATATTGTGATATATTTTACAGGTCTACTCAAATGGATTTGAATATCGGCTAAATTGTGTAAGTGTAAGTTTAAAAAAAATGCGAGTAAGAGTAAAATATGACTATATCTATACTTTTTTACCTTTTTCTTGATTTTTGTTCCAGATTGGTTTTATGTTGACTCAAAACAACTGTTTCTTTTTTACAACATATAAACACTATTTTAGGAAGGGTTTTTCTTTAAAAAATCAATGTCATTCGATCCATAGACAGTACCAAAAAAGGTTAAGGCTGCTTGTACAAAGTTGAGGCACTGGAGGCCAGTGCTTCAGGCCCCACATTGAAAAAATCAATAAGTATATATAAAAACCATAAAAATAAGAAACTGATTGACATTTTTACAAATATTACTCAAAAATGACCTGTTAAAAAGGCTTGTATTGTTGTTAAAGCACCACATATATAATTATCCCACTTTTTGGTTCAGACTTTAGCAACATTTTTTTAAAAATCAATACAATAACAGGATATTGTTTTACAGACGTTTGAGTATATTTTGGCTATACTCTGTGCAAACCAAATTCACAAAAAAATGTGTGAATACAATTATTAATCGACGCTCAACATTAATTTGATACAAAAGATGTAATATGAACGTTGAATATACACATATTATGTGCAAAAACATAATGAATGCTTTGATTATAATTTATTGTTATGGCTCCAACTTTTACCATGTTATAAAAATTAGATGCAAGAAGAATATATTGGATCTGTGTTTACGTATGAACAAATAAATAAATCATTAGTTGTACATTTAATATTTTGAAATAATTTATCCTAAATCATATACGTATTTATTAATAAATTGATTGTAATTCCTTTCCAACTAAAATAGAAACTATAATGATATGGGTAATTAAGGCAATCACCCAAATGTAATAACAGGGTTATTCATAAGTCTTAAAGGTTCTATAAATAGGATAACACCGCTTGAGTTATCAATCTGCAATCTGTTTGATTTAAGCAAATGCTAATAATGCGAGAGATTAATTTTTTAACCACGTAATTTAAAAAAAAAAAACTGTTAAAAATGAAGGGAAATGATTAAAAATTGATTCTGAGCAACATAAAAGATCACATTTAGATTTCCAATTCAAACTTATCATTCATGAAATATTTGCCTTTTCCTGGGAGCCATAATTTTCATTTGAACAACACTCTCGATTCGAGCTAGACTCTTGATTAATGCGGTACCCCAGTAAATAGTTTTACTTTTATTTTTATATAATATTTTGTAAAATACTCCAGACAACAGATAAACAAAAATTAAATAATAAATGTTTCATGTAGATTGAATAATTAATACTTATATACAGTGGTAAATTAATTAACTTATCAACTGGAAAGGGTTAAGGTTCATTCCTATCAAAATTGGGTATATCTCTGCAATGTCATTGATGAAACGTGGGTGGGTAGTTCCGAAAAAATTCACACCAAGAACTTAATATATTTAAAATTAAAAACTAAGCTTATAAAAAAATACATATAATAAGTTTTGTTAAGCTATTTAATAAATTTTGGATGACTGACTATACTTTCCTATAATTACTTTGCTTTATGATGTATCAATAATTTGAAATTCATAAAAAGACCATTCTTTTCATGTTTAAAATCTCAGAATTCAGAGTTTGATGAAGTTATAGATCTAATATTTCATTTTCAAATAGGATTACTATCAATTATACCGTATATTATATTTAATAAATTCGGTTTCCTTGTAAACATTTTTAAAGTTTTTATCATTTTACTTAACTTGTATTGGAAAAATTTGAATCACACATGTTAAGATGTTAACGATTCTCAGTAATAATTAAAAAATAATTATACAATTGGGAAGACTTGGCTCAGAATTTTATGCTTTTTTCTATTTCCTTTAGAAAAAAAATTCTTGCAAAATTCAATAAAAATAACGACACTATCCAGAATTATTGATTGCAAATATACAGTAATATCGTTGCTTTAAGCTTTCACCTGAAAAAGTTATACAACAATAAAATATCTTAATGAATTTAGGTAGGTTTAAGTTAGAATTAAAATCTACAAGTAAAAGACAGCATTCATTCGCAAAACAACAAAACCATCTGTTTTTTGATGTTACATACACGATTGAAAATCATCAAAGCTTAAATATGCATAAACATATATAAATGTGATTTTTTTAATGAAAAATATAATGCAATACTCAAGGTTAATGAAAACCATTATTAGATAATTAAAATCGTGTATAATGTATATTTAAGAATCTGAATTTTATCCAACAAAGGCAAAAAAAAAAGTATGAAAGGACTCGAAAAAATGTAGTCAATTATAATATGATGACCATAACCCTTAAGATTATTAAAAAAATCATAAATTATTTTTGTTTCCCTCGAAAAGGATGAAGGAATTAAAATATTATCATCACCTTTTGCAAGTGCATAAATCTTAATTTCATTAGCATATATTCTTAGACAGAATGAAATAGTCATTATATATCAATGTAAATTAATTGGGGAGTCATATTCAGAGTAAGAATAAAATGATGATAAATTTCATAAAGAGTGTCTCGAATGAAGATAAAATAATTTTAATGCAATTTTTAATTTGGTGAACATAATATTAGGTCGGTTATACATTTCCAAACTATATTAAACCTAAAAAATCTTTGTAAAACTTGAAATTATTTATCCCAATCATAGAAAAATATACCCTTTTCCAATAATACAATAACTCCCGTCAATGAAGTTAATATACGCATCACTCAATAAGTCCTGCGTCTGACACAAATATGGCAACCATTTTTGTTAAATACTAACTTTCAAACAATACGGGGCAAAATTTTGTTGCATTGTGAGGATTAACTTAGTGATTACAGTCGTTCAATAAGGCTCAGTTTTGTAAACGACTTTCACAGGCAACAATTTTCTTGATTCAGACGTGTAGTGGTGGATTCATGCTTCATCTACTGTCGCATAACGACCCCAATTTTGAGTGACCAGCGTGTTTGGCACTATCGCTGAATGGACCACTGCGTTTAAATTGAGCATGCTATTGAATAATAGTTGAGTTCTATTGTACAGAATCCAAAACTTTGGGTTTAATAATATTTTTACCTATCAAAAAACTATTTTTAAAAAAAAAACAAAATTCATTTTCATTTAATGTCTTGAAAATTACAAGAACCCCTGTAATCTATAAATTAACGGTCAAAATGAAATGACATTTTGAAACGTACTGTTTGTCGGAAATGATGTAGTTCTGTCACTAATTTTGTTATTAAGTGCCCTCAGTTGGAACTTATTTAGTGATTTGATACATAATCCAAAATAAGCATTTATAAAAATATACTTTTGAGTATGTTTATAATTTCTCAAGAGATTTATTTGACGATGTTTTTAAAAAAGAAAAAAAATATAGTTTTGAATCACAAAACGAGTTTAAGTAAAGTAAAAAAGTATGTTCCAAAAGCAAAAAATATTCAGATACAATTGGTCCCATTTCGAATTTATTTAACATCGCTGACTTAGAGAGATATTATGTGGCTGTTTGACAGACATACCTAAGTGCACTCTTTCAATAGGTGGATATAGAAGGGGAATTAAACACCGTAGTATCAAGATGATCTTTGAATCATTGCATAAATCATATTTAAACTCTCTGGTTTAGGTATAGAGTCCTTTTGACACACTAGAAGCTTCTAGTATATTTTTGCCCATAACAATCTGTTTCTATAAGGCTTTCTCTTCCTCCATTTTTTGTGGGAATGTCCAAAAGTACAATAAATTATTGATTCTATTATTACTACTATACATACATTTATTTATGATACTGGAATCAAATATTTTTTAGCATGTTCCCTTGGAAAAAATAGGAGGAAAACTGGCACTGCAATAACGAAAATATAGCAAATAATTTACGCAAAGAGAAGTAATTAAGACAAAATAAATATTGTTATAATATATTATGAGTTTTTTTTAAAACTTTTAAAAAGTCGTTGGACCTTGGTTTTCTTTTTCATATTTTGCCTGTTTGTTTATATTATGTATTTTTTGTTGATGATATCCTTGTTGTAAATGTAATAAGAATGAAATAAAATGATCTCGTTCAGAGTCATAATAAAAAAAATATTTGGGCTAAAGGATTATTTTAAATTAAGTTTTTGATTTTTATATTATTAAAGAGTCTGTTTAGGTAAGGTTTACAAAAATTGAAAGCTGATTGTACTGGGTGTTGATTAAATTACTACACTTTTTTTAAATATTTTTTTTTACAAAGATGACCAATCAAATCTCAGTCGCCCCAATACTTAAGTGATCTAAATTTCTAAGCATGAAACGTATCTTTTCCAACTTTAATTCGAATAAAACAACATCTTACTAGAGGATATAACTTTAACAATCAACGATATCAAAATATCCTTGGATCCATAACATTGTCGTTTTGAAAATTGACAATCATGGACAATAAATGATTCTTGTATATTGATGAACTAAATAATAAATACATTTTATGGATGAAGGACGTTGCTAGGTAATTTGACAAGGAATTTTAGAAGGAAACGGTATATATATTAGTTGAAGCGTTCATTCGATGGCTAAAAAAATATATGGAACAATTAAAAAAAACCTACACGGCTTTGAGTTATGGCTTTTTTCTCCTGATTAGACATTTACTTTATAAACTTAAAATGATGTAAGACATGGCAAATAATAACTTTCTACATCCTCTGATCTTCTGAGCCTAACTTTTCCGTATAGGTTTATTAGAGTAATATTGAGAAAGCCATGTAATTTCATTACAATCCCTTGATTTGTTTTTCGTCTTTTTTTGTCATTTTTTATTGATGATGTTAGCGAGCATTAAAAATATGGGCACCCATAAAGATAGAAAACAAAAAGTCATCTTTTTTAATACTATAATAGATCTCTAAAGTTAATATTACTGTACAAATATCATTATTACAAAACTATCTCAACTCATTTTTAACAGTGAAACGCTACACTTTGATATTAATATTTAATTCTTCCGCAAAGAAAGAATGCTTCTTTTGATGTGCAAATGTATGCATAAATATATATATTCAATTATGTAGTTGGAAAGTAAAATGGCAACTAATGTCCCTCGAGTAAGAACAAGTAGAAAAAACATAAAAGTATAAATTAAATTAAATGAAAAAGACATCAAAATTTGTATTGTTAAATATTAATTTTGAAAATTGTTTTTCTCTTACTTACTTTGTGCAAAAATAAAGAGGAATATGTAAAACTAACTTTAAATAAACGCAAGCAAGTGTTTGTTTTTAAATTTTTAGTGTATACTATTAAGAGTCTTAAACTTACGTTACTGTTTTCCCAAATAAAAACATGAATTCTTTACACCAAAAAAATATATCTCACTCTCATTGTAAGACAACCCAAATATAAACATGATATGTATAAGGGCCTTGTATTTAATATTTACGTGTGTTTCTGATAAAATAAATTCATAGTATTTAAATTTAGGTCTTAAACAGGACCTAAAACTTGATTATGTTAAACAAAGAAACATTTTAGAATTATATTATTCATTTATTAAAAGATTTTGATGTCATAATAACCACTGTGTTATTATTGCTCTTTTATCTTTTGCTCGTTCTCTATTTAATTCCATCATTCAATGTCAATTATAACTATAATTATGTTTTTTCACAAAACCTTAATCAACCAAAGCCAAAACAATGAATAAAGTGGAAAATAACTCCATGTTACACGATCCCCAAATTAAAAGTAAGATTAATAAAACTTATGTTAAAGTTTTTTTATGATTAACGAGTGTTTTTAATGATTCTGTATCTTGTTTTGAATTCGATATATTTCCATTTTTAGGCTGAAATACGAGGAAAAACGACACTATTCTTTAGACACTTATTACTTATTCATAATACTATGTAATGAATAATATCATAGCTTATATTATAGAAAAATATTCATTGTATAATTTAAAAAAAATCTATTTAAAATAACATACATCTACAAGGATTTTGCTTCAATTTTGTTGTGATCCCATCTTTTAGGGGGGTGTTCTAGCAAATAGTCGTCAACATTATCATCATATTGGTAATCGAATGAAGATACTTCAAACTTGATCATCCTTCCTTGTTCGAATCCGGATTCCGAATTCCACAAGGGACGAGAAGAGGAGAATTCATCCTTGAAATATCACCAGACTTCATAAGAGAGTGGAGTGCAAGCCTTTCTTCGGAATGAGATACCAGGATCGAAACAATAAAGTGATCTATCATAATTTTTTACAAAAAGATCTCTAAATTTGTATGAGTGGCATAAGTTTAATTTGAAGTTAATTTTTAAGTATTTAGGGTACACCCTGTAAGTATAACTCATAATAAAGGATTTCATCATCTTGGTGAAGGAGATACTCCACATCTATTCTTATTGTTTATGTTATACATATATATTTTTTTTCTTCTCCAATTTTGCCTATTGTTCATCAATCATTTCCTACATTAAAAAAACAATTTCAGTAATAATTGTATTATCATTTATTTATACATATATACACTAATTAGTTTGTCATATTTTTATGAGTAGGGTTCCTCCATGTCGAGGCTCAGGAATTTATCTATGTAGGACACATGTATCTAAATATCCCTTGCCTTGTTATTCCAAAAACACTTGCTATATAATTATTTACATACGCATGTATGTATTGTACATATTAAGGTGATAACATAATATTTTTTTCCCTAAATTAATAATTGCTTTTCATTCAATTTATTTGGTGATGAATATGACAGGTCTTAATGGATTATTCGACTAACCCGATAATATAGAAACATATAAGAGAGAGAAAACATTCGAAAATCTTAGATCCATCTCGTTTTTGATTGTTGCAGCTGTCAGGTATTTTTTTTTTTTTTGTGAGTTCTTTATATAGAGAAAGAAATACATAGAGCACGTCGTTACCTTTATTGTATCACGTAACCTTTAAATACATAAAGAAACAGAAAAAAATCCCTAAAATCATCTCGTAGTTAGCCAAATACGTCAATCCTACAAGCTGCTATTTATCTCCCACGTGCTCACAGACTATCATTGTCATATTATTTCTACACAAATTTTTAAATGAATTACATATATATACTTCATTATATAAAAATACTGCCTAGTATTTTATTAGATCCTCGGCTAAAATGTATTACAATATAGTATATTAATATTTTATTAAAAGCGTAACTTTAGATTTGTATTTCTATATGATAGCCAAATATATAGCTAAAACATCGGAAGACAAGTCTTGGGAATAACAAAGAAAATTTTAAATGATCATAAAAGTTATTTTTTTTTGTTCGCTTTATGAAGAAGAATCCCCATCATACATTTCAAGTCATTTCTTTCCTTAAACGGTATTTTTCCCCATCAAAAAAGCAGTGTAAAATTAAAAAAATGAAATTGTTTTTATTCATGTTTTTGGTAATATCTAAAGTAGTGTCACACTTAGAACAATAACTCACAAACTTAAGAACAGATTCTCAAGAAATTTTGACAACTGTCTTTTGAATGTTGGCACAAACTGAAAATGAGAGAATAATGAAAAATCCACCATGTATGTGTGAAGCCCAGGACATTTCAGCCTTTGTGTTTAACACAACGAGGGATCAACACGAAATTGTATTCCTGTTCTTTTTGGAAACGGAGCATTCACTGGTAAGAAAAGTTCGAAAAAAAAAAAATACTTTTTCGTCCTTTTCATCAATGTATATGAAAATTATTATAAAAAAATAGATCCATAAAATATTTTTTAATTATTTGCCTGTAAAAATCCATTTGATTTCGCCAGGATTATTTTAATATGTAATGCTTATCTCCTGCAATTATGAGAGATTGGTAGTAAATTCCTTCAGAACGGTTATTATTCTATCCTGAAGACGCAAGCCATTCCTTCTAGAAAGAGATTAATTGAAAGGAAGTTTGTTTTTCAACAAGACAACGATCCAAAACATACATCCAAGCTCTGAAAAACTTATTAGAAAAGAAAAAATACACCTCACATCTTATCTATTATGGAATGGCGAGATCAATTTCTTGATTTGAACACAATAAAGCTATTATGGATACATCTAGAAAAAAAAGTTCTGGAAAAGTGTCCCACAATGAAGAATTTTGAAGAATGCTTGGAATGATATCAGCCTACCTATCTTGAAAAACTAACAACAAGAAGTCCAGAAGTCTGTAAAGTAGTTATAGTGGGCAAAGGGAGGATTTTTTGATGAAGCTAAAATTTAAACAAAAATACTTTGATTTTTTACAAATAAATATTTATACCCATATTGAACCTTAGTTTGTGATGACATTATAGAGATCCGTCATAGTCTCTTTATCAGTTTTAAGATTTCTGTTGTATGGATATCGATTACTCAAATTATTGACCTAGAATAAAGTGACTTTGACTGAACATTAATGTAAGTATTTTTCATTATTTCTTAAATTCGATTTGTCTTACCCATCTAAAAAGTGAAATAAATTATTCAATGACCATTATATCAAAGTGCATTTTTGTCGATATTTTTAATGTCGTCTATTGTTCTTAAAAGAGCTAAAATATGTATATATAAATGTGCACATTTAGCAAAACTGTAAGAATTACTGAATACCTATGTGTCTAAAATTATAATAAACATTTCAGTTTTCATTCTGCATCACTTTTTCACTAAAGATATATAAATCATTGGTCCTACCGGTAGGTAAAACAAGAAGATCATTTTTTTATAACTACCTAAAATAAAATTTGTATGTATGACGTCATTTCGTTTCTTCTCTTTGATTCACATACCGGCAGGCTATATTTTTACTACTTATAAGCTTTGTAAATTCTACGTATTATTTAGAGAGCCAGTTTTGTCGTTGTTGACAACCAAAACAGTTTTTTTTATTTTCTTAAACTGTTATCACTATTATTTCATTCTTGAGAAGAGAAAATTTAAGGATTAAATTTTCTCTACCAGAGAAAATTTAAAAAATTAAATACCAGTGGGTATGTGCATGAATGGCTTAAAGTAACGCTGAGAAATAATAAGCGTAGGGTTTTGTTGGGCTCTGAATATAATTTAGGAGTAATTTCTGTCTACATTATGGCATAGTACGAAGTGGAACCTGTCCTTATTTTCCTAATCTACTCTTTTCTCAAACATTCATCAAATTGTAAGTGTTTCATGTTAATTCTCGGTATTTTATTTATTTATCGAAAATGAGTAATATTTATAATCCTAATGAGGAGATCTACAACAGCTAGGATTTTGCAAGTGACCAGAATAAGCTATTTTCTTGTTCTGTGTTAATAAAAGTTATAAATAGGTATATTAAATGTCTCATTACTTAAATTAAAACATTAAAATAAAACAGAGCAATTCATTTTGTTTCGGACTACCAAACGCATAAGCGTGTTGCTTCGATGGGTTACTAAGGATGTTGAAAATGTGCAAGCTCCGTACGACCCAAAGAAAGGTACATGAATAACATTAAATGTGAACTGATTGGTTATTAAAACTTTATTTATAGAGAACTTAAAATTTCATGGAGATGAGTGGTGTAAAAAGTATCCGTAAGTTAAGGTATTTATGGAGTAGCCAGTGCAATGTTGTCTGTCAAAGATAATTATTTTATGTTATATTAATTCTATAAGTACTTATCTAATGAAACGCCATGGCAACTAAGCTGCTCTCTTCCAAAACATTATTCATACTGTCAGGGTTATCATGTTCATTGTTGCTTTCATTTTCTTAACATGCCCAAAATAAACACGATTTTCATCACTACTTAAAAGCATAACATTTACAACTTTCTTTACAACTGTGTTTGGACATACAGTGACTATATTAAAAACCTTCCAAGACCCTAAAGTCATGATCGCTGGAAAATTATATATTTTTTTTTATAAAAGTAGTCATAATTATTTGGTAGCACTAATCTTTTTTAACATTACCCCAATCAGTCTCTTAATAGTCAATTTAGGGTTTATGGTCAAGGGTTTAGTTAACGAAATTATCTTTTAAACTACATATAGTTACTTCCCTGTTTTTATTTTTCATTATATTATATAGATTACTGGTCTGTATATCCACATTCTAGATTCCATTGGAACATTCTTTACCAGAATTATATAAATTTATATTTAAATTTAGCTTAAAAAAATTTGTACAATAATATGGAATAATTAATATCATATTTACTAAACAAAGTATTATTAGAATTGTACACTTTAGCGATTTCATTCAATGTCTGCAAGCAGCAGGTAGCCGTTCCATATATTTTATTTTTTTTGTAAATAAGAATTTACATAGCCATCATGTACAACTGAGGTGCTGTAGCTCTGTTGTTGGGCCATTAAAAATTTCCTTCCAAACATCAATCCAGTGTAATGTTCATAAGAACATGAAATCATTACATATAGCTTTTCGACTAATTAGAAAAAACACGCATGTTAATGGTTTTATCTATAGCACCACTTTATAATTAACAGTAATGTTGTGTCTGTCCTTACTTATTTGACCAGGTCCAGTCTTTGCAAACTTGCTCAAAAGATACCTTAATACAATTTGATGTAATAATATAGTTTGAAGTACAACTTAGAACAACAACTCCAAAGACTCTTCTTTTTAGATTTTTAAAATGATCTGTAGCGACAAATGAAAAAAACACTGGTCCATAGTAATTTATATTGATTATAAATTGCATGATTTTATGCATAATTTATACGCTCAATGGGAATGATACTTTTTGACATCACAAAACTTAATATTCAAGTCCTCAACAATCAAAAAATAAATTGGCTTGCCAATAGATAACATATAATTTTTTGCATAATCCTCAATTTATAAACTTAGGTATAATTATTTTTAATTAAAGGGGAAATACTTGTTTTTTTTCTTATTAAATAGATATAATCAGTTTGTTAAATAAATAAAAGAAAAGAATCCTCAATTAATGTTTTTAATTTTAATTACAATGTGCAATTTCCCCAAAAAAAAATCAAACAAATTTGTATATTGAATGTACATAGTGACTTTAAATTAAGTGGAAATATTTTTTTAAAAACCAAATTTATTTTTTAATTAATATTAATAGTACTTATATATACTTAGATAAATCAATGTTTTTTTAATTAAACGTTTGAGCTTATATTTTCGCATGATATACTATTCCAAATGAGTGCAATATATTAATGAAAGTTGATGTTTAATTATAATTATATATACATTTTAGTAATGAGTTAAATTATGACATTATATTAGTCATGGCAGCTATGAAGATCTAGTTGACACTAAAAAGGGTTTGTTGCATATTTTTACTCAGAAAAAAATATTTGTATATAGTTGAAGTTCAACCCAATAACGTCATACGTATCCTACTCGAGGTCTGGTGTCCTCACTTTGAAAATTTTATGACTGAAAAACTTCATTATTGCTAATGAAAAAAATAGTTCAATAAAGCAAAGTTTGTAAAAGGCGAAATGTGATTAAAGGAGGATGAGCTGAAAAATAGGATGTGAATTTAACAGTGATATGTACCCCTGCCCTCAAACATACAGACTGGAGACCCAACACTGGCATTTAATTAAAATTTTATCCCTTTTATTTTTATTTACGAGGCTTGTGGATCCCTCTAAACAAAATTTGAAACAAAATAACCGTAAAATATTTCGAACACAACAAAAAAACCAAAAAAAAACAAACATGTGTGCAATAATTTCTGTGCCGAGTAGTAGACCATTGGAATCTCCATCCGGACTGCTTAAAAAATCAAGAAGTCCATTCCTGTCCCATACAGCCGAGAAGAACCAAAACTTCTGCTGCAGCCATATGGCGGACTTTGGACCTGCCTCCATGTGACCCTCCTGCATCCCTTACCTCAACCCCCTGGACTTTGTAGTTCTCATACAAATTGAGATTCTCTCAGAGGTGTATCTTGACTATATCGTACAAATTGGACACGGCATTCATCGACGAAAGTTGCTAATATGTTCGACAGCATATCAAGGCAGTTACTGCTTGTGAAATTTAGTCATGCTACTGCATGTTTTTGGGTTCCCTAATATGTAGCTGTAGTGTTTGGAATTTTGAATATTTTTTTAGAATTAAAAAATTAAATACATTTTTTATTTTCTTTGTAATTTTTGTTTTAGAAATACATGCTTAAACTGAAACTTTGGTATAATTATTCAAAGATATAAAAAGAGTAAACTTTTTCCAATTGATCTCACAATGAATTTGTGTAACAAAGGGGTCGCTATAGTTCTACAAATAACTCTGAGCAATGCAAGTTCGAGAGATGACCTAACTATTGCTTATCGAGTTTATGTTTTGTTTGTAGCATTTCTTGGACAAAGACACACACACTTTAAGTCAGATCGGTCTATCTCTTTCTGTTATGCGTTTGACCGGAAAAATTAAAGTGACTGTCTTTGGATTTGAAAGGAATAATCCTCATCGACTATCTGGAAAAGGGTTAACTACATATTACAGGCCCATATTATTCATCGTTATTGAACCGTTTGAAATCACGAGCAAGAAATAAGCCAATGATTGCCTCTCAAAAAATTTCTTTTTCATCTCGACAATGCACCAGCTCATACCTCATCAATTATGGCCCCAAAATTAATGTAAATAGTGTTCCAACTCGAGATGCCCACAGTACTAGCAATCTCAGGCATCTTCACTCTTCTGTCATCTATTGCCAAATCATGGATTTTATCAATGATTTCTGGAGTAGTAACCTCAACTGGGCGTCCAGAACATTCAATGTCACTTGTGGCCATATAGCAACTCCCGAAACCACATTGAAACTGTTTAAATTGAAGAGTCCCCGGAATGTTTATCAACAATGTATAACTAAACATAACATCAAAACGCCCAATAGTACCATCTCTCGTACTTAGCAGAGACTTTTCAAATGACCATCGTATTAAAGTAAAGTGTGTCTCTACGGCGACGACTAATATCAACGATCAATGCTTTGTACCTCTGCTAGTTATTTGAATAAATTTGCCGTAAATGAGCCTGAAATTTGCCAAATGTAATGGTTACTAACATATAGATACAATCCTACTTGCTTCTCATAAATTAATATCCTCTTCCACTGCAAAGAACTTGATTGTAGGAAAAGAAAATGGGTAGTTCTTCCATTCAGGAACGATTATTTAAATGCTACAATATGATATTAATAGCCCTTAAATTAAGGAAATTGAAGTATTACATAAATATCCCATGCCATACTAATGGCTTCAGAATCACTGTATAATTTACTTATACAAAATACAGATTAAATAACATAATCGATTAGTTGCTTCATGCATCCTTCCATTGTGGAGATAACATAAAGCATTTAATTGAACCATAATTGCAGCTTTTTTTTTTTTTGCATTAAAACCATTTGTTTTCAAAAGACACGCCTTTTAACCAAATTTTTCTCTCTTTCAACAATTTACTGCATATTTTCCTTTCATGCATACTATAAATACATACATAAATGTATTTAAACACTTCAAGTGTAAATAAGAATAGTTAGTTGATGGAAATTAACGATAATTTGTTAAAGAATACAAATGTAACTCACGCTTAAATTTGAGATAAATTATTTTTTTTTTTTTTTTTTTTTTTGGTTATGGACCAGAATTGTTCAACCTTGGACGAAAGTAAAGACTATGTTAAAAAATCCATTTAAAATTTTCACCTAACTTTACCTTTAATATATAATTTATTGGATAAAGTTTAAATGAAATGAAATGCATTGTATTATGGTTACAGGAACTTCTTAAAATATAGTCATAAAGTTGTACAACATTTCTGATGTGTCAATTTAAAGACCATTGAGAAAAGGAGAAAATACAAAATTACTTCATATATGTATACATAGCCCTCAATATTTTATAGACATACGAGGGTCGTTTGAAAAGTCGGTGTTATGCCCGGGAGATGGCACTAATAATATATATCGAGTTTTGTTTAGTTAGCAGCACCTCTTCGTAGAACACTTACCAACTTTCACCCAGACAGGTATATTTCTTTCCGTTTGACATTTGAAGAATCGAGGAATCGGCAGAAAAGATTTAGGAGAATTTCTTTTGGATTTGCATGGAATAATCCTCATCAACTATCTGGAAAAGGGTTAAACTAATACAGGTGCATTTTATTCATCTTTATTGGACAGATTGAAAACCAAGTGGCAAGAAAAACACCCATGATTGGCCCACAAAAAAGTTCTTTTCGATCACGACAATGCACCAGCTCACACGTCAGCCGTTATGGTCGCAAAATTAATGGAAATAGTGTTCCAACTCGAGATGCCCACAGCACTAGCAATCTCAAGCTCCTTCACTCTTCTGTCCTCCATTGCCATATCATGGATTTTATCAATGATTTCTGCAGTAGTAACCTCAACTGAGCGTTCAAAACGTTCAGTGTCAATTATGTGTATATGGCCATTCCGAAAATTTTAAAACTACTTATAAATTGTTTACATCGAAGGTACAGAGTCCCCATAATTCTTATCAAGCTTCTTTTTACTCCATTTTTTTAAAATCGCTCCTTTCCTCGATTCAAACGAATACTAAACAGAAAGAAATAGGCCAATCAGGCTTAAAATTGGTGTGTGTTCTTGCAATTGATGCTAGAAACTAAATATAACCTAGGTAGATACGCCCCAGTAGTAGTAGTGGCATTACTCAAACTTTGATCCGTTATAGTCTTTTTATTCAAATTTGTCATATTATTTAAGATACCCTAGAATTTTTTTTATCGTTTAGAACCTTTATTTGATTTCAATGACTTATATTAACCCCGATATGACCCTTTTCAAATAAAATCTACCCATTTATCATTTTTTAATGTGACCATCAATTTAGGCTACTTTAAGTGCATTTTGCGGCGCCTTTACAGGTTATATAACAATAATTTGTTGATAAAAATTGATGAAAACTAATTAATGTAAACCACACTCAATTTTAAGATAAAAATTAAAAATATTCAAATTTACTTCTTTGTTATTGACTATTTTATTTTGACTTGCTTTGTACTTCCTACAAAATGAAAAAGAAGAAAAACATTTTGATTTTTGTCGCAGTGAGGATACAAATATATATATAAATACATATGCATGTACTATATGAAATACCTGATAGTTAACTAATTAATTATTTTATATATCAGAAAATGTGCATATTTATATACTTTTTCTAATATAAAAATCGAAAATTAACATATTATTAGGCAAATACAACATATGCAAAATTGCTAGAGTTGAATAAATAATCGTAATTTTGTTTTGTTTTTCAATTTTTTTCTTTTCAGACATGCATATTTGAAGATTCATCAATACTCGTTGTACTACTTATATCAGCTGTCAATTTTTCTAGACTCAACTCATATCTATATTTATAAATTCTAAGCACTTTCCCTATGTAAAAAAATGAAACGGAAAATTGAAATGGTAACTTTAAAGAGTGTTTTGTCGGAGCAGTTTAGTTGCCAGGATGTCTAATTAGATTAAGTACATATAAGAAGCCATGAGATGGCGTAAATTTATGTAAACGCAAGCCAAAATCCGTATATAGTAAGGCCATAAGCAAGAATTATTCCAAAATCGATCCTCAATTCTATATCGAATCTAACAAGGACTTACCAGGGGCGTCTGCAGGGGTTTGGCTGGAGGGGCTGTATGAATGTGGATTTTGTAATTTTTTTCTAAACTCTTTTCCAAAAAATTAAATTTTCTGTGAATAGATGTGGTTTTTTAAAAAAAAATTTCCAAAAATTAAAAATTAATTTTTTTCCCCTAATGATTGTATCTTTTTGTGAACAACATTGAATTTTAGGATTTTTTTATAATTGTAATTTTTCAGAATTTTGATAAATGAGAGTTGAAAAAAAATCGTCAATATGTTGAAGTAATATTACTGAATTATACATTTGACTAACATAGCCTATAAGATTTAATTTTTTTTTCAGCAAATGTAAGATATGCACTTCGTTGATTCGGCCAAGGATACTTGATTTTTTGGTATTAGAGAGGTTCCTTGGATGTAATTAATGAATTGGCGGTAGCTTTTAACAATCCAACAATACCTCCAGATTTTTGATTTTTCGTTCCTTTTCTACTATGTCCAATAACCTTAAAGTATAAGTGTAGTTATGAGTGCCTGTGTGCTCATGAATGATCAAGAGTGAGGATTGAGGCAGAGTTATATGTAAGTGTAAGTCCTTGTTAGAATCGTAGTAGAATCGAGGATCGACAACCACCCTGTATCCTTGCTAGATATGGCGTGGGGCTAGTGTTTATTTCCTTCATTTAATAGTTTGTTGCATCTATTTTAATAAAACGTCATAGCAGCTATGCTGATAACTTTCAAAATATTCTTCAACCCGTCATGGCTACGAATTTAATATTCAGTTTCATTTCTTTTTACATACCGAAAACGCTTATTATTTACCATCTTATGCATGTATATATTATTAAGGCAAAGTTTGGCTGTCTGTTTGTCAGCACCTTATACCTCCGAGCAAAGTTAGGCACACTTGCTAGTGTAAAAATATTTGATTTTCGATTTATTTATTAATATGCCCACAATAAAAATAAGAGCACTTTACACTTTAGTGTTGACTCACAAGCCAACTTTGAAGATGTGAGGTGGTATGATGTGGCCCTCACTTGAAATCACACCAAAGACTGATACGATAGAACGCCCTTATCACTCTTGGGAGTCGTATACCACTGGTCAACTACAATATGATCAACCACAAAAAAAATCCCGCTTTCATCTGATGGAAATTGAATGATGTCGTCTTTTCGTCACTATCCCCTTTTTTTTTTTGGGGGGGATGAAACAAAACCTTCTTTATACTATCGATTTCATATGTCTCTTCTTCTCTCTTCCCTTTTCTTTTTTCTTCTACCTTCATGTTTTGTTTCTATTCCTTTATATTCACCCCTGCAACACGGGCACCCTCTGCAAGTATATATAAAACCTATTTTATAAGTAATCATATAACAGAGTGGATAATTTTTGTGGCTAGCCCCTTCCCCTTAATGATGAAAGATAGCAACCCCTCTGGTTATGACGACTATTGTCTTTGCTTATTTTTATATGCCATCCTTTTATCCATGTATAACATGGATATATGTATATATTGTCATTATAAATTAAATATATGTGAATGAAAATATTTTTCCCTATACATATATTATATAGGCCAACTTATTTTGCAACTATTAATTAGATTAAAATGACTGCAGACCTTCAAATAAATTGTCAATTATAAGCTACATACAATCTGCAAATAATATCAAAAACTGTTTTAACATATAAATATATGTTATACTTTTGTTGTTCCTTACTTTGCATGACACGAAATACGTCGTTGTTTTACAATAATATAAATATTTATTTGGGAACAAATATTTTGTATCATATTTCCTTATATAATTGTATTGATATATAAGAGCTTTGTTTCTATTATGGTTATATATTCATTTACTTCCCTTGGGTTATTTTGCCATTATATTTTATACCTATAAATTCAATTAAAATAGTAATTGAAGAATATTATAATAAATTTGGAAGACTGTAGGGGATAGATTATTTTTTAAATTGTTATCCTACAAGATATGAGTTCCTTCAACACAAAAACAAGCTAGAATGTTTTATGAAATGGAGTTTGGATTACTTTTTAATTCTTCCATAAACATTTTCTATCAAGGAATGATTTTCATGAGCCCACATTAAATTTGATCGTCACAATAAGACAAAGTGAAGGTGACGTTTCTTATTTGAAAGGCTATATCGGTGCTAATATCGGTGCTGACATAAATATGTCTATGAAATATTGGCCTGTATGTATGAAGTTTGATTATTTTCTTTATTTTTTGTTCAAGATTGTTTTTATGTTTATAGATATTCGATGTTTGTTTCATTTTTTCATGTTCATCGTTGGTTGGGGTAAATAAATAATACATAAGCAAAAAAAAAAAAAAACATTCTTTGATACCTCCATAATTTACTCCATAATTTGTCATTTACTCAGAGACTAATGAAGTAACATCCTCCAAGAAATGGGATACAAAAAAATATGACTAATCAAGAATTTACGAAGAAGGTGGAGTAAAAATATATACACATTAGATAATTCAGTCCCTGGGTTGAATAAACATCCCAGAGAAGTAACAAAATCTTAATATAAACCGCTATGGAGAGTTTGAATCCAGCTAAAACCTAAGGGGGAGGGAATGACTTGTAGATGTGATTACGCAAACCAATAAACTGAATTTTATTATATAACTTTATCCGGTGGATCCATCCTTAAAAAAACATAAAATATTATTTTGACAATTTATAATCGGTTCGACGGTAAAAGTTTTCACGTCTTAGAAGAAAATGATGGAATTTGAGGAACTCAGGAACGTCTTGGATCTATTCAAGCTGGTTCTACGGAATATTTGTGAACATAGTGACTTTTGCCAAGTCTCATACTTTTCATCTCTATAACTACGATGGACATAAGAAACCTAAATACTTGGTAACTGAAGTCATCAACTTGTGTGGGGCTTACTTTTCTGAGAAGCCAAGAGCCGGTCTTTTTATTTTTTTAGTGTTTCACCTTTTTCACCTTGTTATATGAAGCTTTGGGGGAGTTCTGGCGTTTGGATACTCCCTTTTCGATTAAACTGCGTCAAGAAGCGTCGAGAAAAAAAATCATTTTTTTTCGTTGCACTACGAATTAAATAAAATTTAATTTTCTCCCTAATTTTCAGGAAAATAATTGTTTTAGCGTCTTTTACATGTCTTCCTAGCATTGTACTTTAAAGGAATTGATTTTCTCTAAATTTATTAAAAAAAACATCCAAAAAAGATTGATACAATAAATGAAAACTTAAAATGGAGGAACTTTATTTTGATTTTTAAACAATCCAGTTAGCCAATTAGAAAAAAAGTAGAATCAACGGACGAATTTGTTGTTCCAAATATTTGAAAAAGGCACGAGGGCTCCTTGGAGCAATAGTTTGGACGTGTTAGAAAAACCAAGAAGAGACTCTGGATCGACATGGTTGCCAATAGGAGTCCCTATATATGTCCACAGAACTCGAATCCCTGCCACACCAGGAAAAATATCTCATATCGTTCCAAGATAATTTTTACAAAATCATCTTCCTGGAATTTGGTCACCAAACTTACCGGAACTTAATCGGAGGGTTTTTTGTGTTAGGCGCGATTGAACGTCAGACAAACCAAACCTTTGCAACACCAAATACAAACTTATCA
Organism: Lepeophtheirus salmonis; assembly: GCF_016086655.4. Lineage (NCBI taxonomy): Eukaryota > Metazoa > Arthropoda > Copepoda > Siphonostomatoida > Caligidae > Lepeophtheirus > Lepeophtheirus salmonis. Next base: position 53,497,616 of record NC_052135.2, read on the forward strand.
GTGGGATTATAAGGAATTCCAGGATTTGCCAAGGTTGCCAAATGCGAAGGCCTGCTGGATTTCGTTCTCATAATCAGACTGTAATTGAGGCTGCATGTGATTTGATTTAAAAAATAAATCAAAATCCATCAAGCTTTTAGAAATTGGTTTTATTTTTTATTAGTCTGGTGGGAGAGAAAATTACGTTTGAAAAAAATCATTTTGTTGGCACATATAGCTTGTACACCCTGTATTTTACTATTCTAAAAATGAATATAAGCATGAAGTATAGTAGATACATAGAATTAACTTCGATTTTATTTTGATAGGATTGACTCAACTGATAAAACAACAAGAATGTTGATTATTTTTTGTTATTTACTTATGATATTTTTGCATCATTATCGTTATTGAATGTTTTTTGTTAAATAAAAAACTACTACATATACTGTTCATATTTTAGGGCTACTTTAACCATGAAAAACAAAACAAAACGTAAGTATACCATTATTTTGCACAATCTGATATTAGAAAGAGATAAGATGTTTGCAAAAATAATAATATTTAAAAAAAAAAAAAAAACCGTTGACTCTAAGTATATAACTTCTATTTTTTCTAAAAATAATTATTAATACGAGACTAATTACTGGTTACTTGTCCCTTCTAACAACCTTCATACTTTTATTTAAAGAATAAAATTAATTATAAATTTATTGATGAATCGTGAAAAAAACCACAAATATATTTACAATGGGATAGCCCTTAACTTCAACTTGTATCACTCCTTGATAATACAACTTTTCTGTGCAAAATATTTTTACTTAAATTAATATTTAATGGTGGTTTTTACTTCTTAACCCTTGAATGTTTTTGTTTTTTTTGCCTTGAAAACAATTTGATACAACAAAAAACGTTTCAAATCAGTAATCCAACGACGAAAAAATTAATTTTCGGATAGTTTTTTTCTTCTAATTATTAATTAATAATTGCCAACTTAGTGTGTTTGTTGATGCAATATCATACTAATATTTATTCATACACACAAATAGATTTATTACAGATATGAAAAAAGTTACAGTTTAACACATTTTTGTTTAATGTTATTTCGTTTTTGATATTTTGCCTATGTTTAACAAAAAGCTTTTAAGGGTATTTTACCTTATCTTGAAAATTTGCTAAAAATTAAAAAAAATAATTAAAAAAATGATACCTCAAATTTTTACTAATAACATAAAGGTGATTACAATACCAACTTTGTCGTTAAGCATAAATACATTTTATGCCGAGTTACTGGTTTAGTAGTTTTTGTAGTTTCAATATTCAATCCTTTTTAGACTAATTGGGCATGAAAATATAAAAAAATATATATTCTCTGCAATGTGGTGTGGCAGTCTGTACCTAGGGTTTAAAAAAAATGAAGAAGAATAATGAGAAAAATTATCACATGTTACTGTTTAGGAGTAATATACAACTATATTTTTATATAATATTATTATTCTAGTAGTTATATTATTTTGCAGTAAGACTCTTTGTTCCATTGATTCAAAACTAATATAAGTAAATAACACTCATGCTTATAGATGAAAATAATACTATCAAGTAAATGGTTTTAGAAGCTGCTACTTGGATACATGTTTTTTTTTAAATTTTCTGAAGCTGTTCTAATTATTCTTTCATTATTGAAGAGAGAATATATTATACATATAAACTTTTAAGTGTAACCACAAATGTTTTTGCTCATGAATGACGGAAAGTAATGCTGAGGAATTAAAAGTATATATCCTTGTTGGACTCGGTGAAAAATTAAGGAGTACCATCGGAGTAATTCCTATATATCTCAATGCTAGATACAGGGTGGGGGTTGTGTATATTCCCTTAGTCCCACAGCTGTTTGTAGCTAATTTAATGAAACTTCATGACTGCTAAGTTACTCTCAACCGAAACTCTCTTTTTCCATGGTAATAAGTACTATTGCCTTCAACTACTTTGCCTCGGAAAATCCTCAATTTAAGCAATTTTACCACGTGATATTTTACCTTAAATTATAAATAAATAAGGGTCCAATTGTGCTCCAAAGTTTTAAAATAGATATCCTATCGAAATGTCACTATGTAATGAGCTCAAAGTATGTACATAATAGTTAATAAAATTAGTATAATAAAAAAAAATAAAGATGAACAAACACGACAACAATACGAACAGAAAAAATTATAACCACTTCTCCGTTATTAGTTATATTTAGACATGATAACTCATAAATTCACGAACAAACATAATATGAGGAAAAATCATAGCTCCATCATTATTTCAAGGGGAAAAAACCATTTACAGCGTTTTATAGTAATACACTTTATTTATTTTGATTAAAATTCAAAGGGAACAACAATTCTAACCAATAATGATTTAATATTTTAGGACGAAATAATCATGAGGCAAATGGTTTGAGGGGAACCTTTTCTCACTATTAGAACCGATTAAGAGCTGAGAGAGATAATAAAATATAAACTTAGATTACAATTTCAGCCAACCTAATATACACATCTTCTTAATTACAAGGTCTACAAAAAAAATCGATGCTTTAATAACATATGCACCCATTGACTATTAATTAGATTTTGCTTGATCACCATGAAAAAGAAAGCAAGTCGATTTTTTTTTAGTTATGACATACGATAATTATAAATGTCATTGAGATGAAATGAAAAAACAAACAAGTTTGTATATGTACAACTAAAAAACAACAACATATACATGGGTCTTAAGTAAGTAAGTAATTGCCTGACAAACTTTTTCGAAAAGATTTTTATCTTGACATAGGACCTCTATTTGTTTTAGAAGTGTATAATATATACATACATATATAGATTACTATGATATGATAAAGCTTCTTTTCCTACAGAGAGTTAGGTATGGTATTATGATATATAGAAACAAGCAGATGTTAGTCTCATTTATTTATATAACATATAATACACTTATTATTTTGTTCTCGATAGGGGAGAAGATAAATTAAAAAAATAAAGATTTGTCGACTTCATGCTTCTCTAAGCCTTCAGATAAATTATACAAGTCATCAAAATCTAATTGATATGAAAAGGTGAAACAGAGCAGAAGATTCTCTATTTATCTTTTTTTTGTCTCAGTGGGGGAAGAATTCAGCAACAATTCATTTTGTACATTGTTCTTGAAATGGCTTTATTATGTTTGGAAATGGTTTAAAAAAAGTTCTTTTCATATTTAAATAAAGTTATAATTTAAAAGCAGTAAAAAAGTAAAGTATTCTTGTTTGTGAAATTTATTATCAAGTAGCAGTTGTCCTCGGCATTGCCAGGAGTTATTGTGCATCGAAGAACAGACAAACTTTGTTTAAATAATATATAAGATAACTTTCCCATAAATTTTTTATTTTATATGAGTACACTTAGACGTTGTTACTTAAAAATGAGATGTTTTGTCCTCAAAAATTTAAAAATAATTTCCATATATGAAAATCCGCTGGTATGATAAAAAAAAACGATAATTAACGTGGTCAACCTGACAATTTGAAGAATGTTTTAAAGGAGAGCAGTTTAGATGTCAAAACGTTTCTTATGTGTTAAATTATCTGCAAGTAACTGTGAGATAAAGGGAATTAAACAAATCCCCCTAAGTATCTAGCAACGATTTAGGGAGGAATTACTCCGATATCGATCCTCAATTAAACTCCAAGTCCAACAAAGACTTACACTTATAACTCCGTTACAAATCCATACCGTAACCAGTGGTGTCAAATGGAGTGATTTACATGGGCTCTAGCCCTCCCCAAATTAAGAAATTATTGGTTCTTTCTAGGTAAATGTAATATTTGAATTTTTTTTTTCTAAAAATTTAATATTTTAAATATAATTTTTGAAATTTTGTTGCAAAAATTTTAATTCCTTGTAAATAACTGGATTTTTGAAAAAAAAAATTCCGAAAAATTTAAAATTTGAATTTAAATTATGTTATTTTTTTATTAAAGTTTTTTTTTTTGCAAAAAGCTAATTTTTCATTTTTTTTTTCGAATTTTTTTAATTTTGGGATTTTTTTCAAAGAACAATCTAAAAACCAAGCCCTCCCCAAAATATGATCCTGCAGATGCCCCAAGTAACTGTTTGTCTCTCAAGCCCTAGGGATTACTTTATATTTATACGTAATCTCATAAAGAACATAAGAATAATTATAAGTGCGTTGGACAATAAAAACATATATTTAGGTAGGAACTAAAAAAAACTGCACCCTCTTTCATTATAATACTATTTTTATCTACTATAAGAACAGCTTGAAAATAATAATAATATGACGTGATAAGCCAGGGAGTACTTTAGTCTCTAAAACACTCTCTGGCTGAATTTTTGCTACACACGTTAGTTGATACACCTAATTTAAAGTCACATTCATAATTTATATTTTATATAATATACTTTTTTTTTCTTTTTTAATGGGATGCGCATGCTTAATACTCCAAGCCAAACGCCTACGAGATTTAATTCATATGACTACATTTGTATATCTTAAATCAAAAATGAATATACCGATTACATACAATCTTAGCTTAAAGTTCAAATGTTCCACACAGCTAAGTCAAATTGTAACAACTCACTGATTTCTCAAATAGTATCTTAGGGTCATATAATGAAATTCCCTTATTTTCTTAAACCTCCGTTAGTGAATATCCATTTTTTGACTTAGTTTTATCGAACTTAGGCTCAACGTTAACTTAAATATTAAGGAAATTTTCTTTTCTTGATACACAGATAACATAGACTCAAAACTACGCTACTTAATCATAACAACATTTGATTTGGGTATGAACAAGATATAATTTGCGATTATTATAGTTGAAATATAGAAATTTCGTTTTCAATAAAAAATTATTTAAAATATTAATTACTTTTAACGAACTTTTTGGTACTAAAAGTGTACTCATTAACTTTGATGAGATTGAGTTTGAGGTATAACATAACAACTGATATTAAATTTGTAGCAATGCGTATATCTTAATTTGAAAGAAGGGAAATGGAAAAAGAACGACTTTAAAGTAAACAAATTAATCAAATTCACCAAACCTTGATTGTTCGAATATTTCCGAGAAAATACATTTTTGCAACAAAAAAGTGCATTTATTCTAGAAGATATTTCAGGAGAAGATAAATGCTGTTTCCAGCATTAAAATCTATTTTAAACAGATTTAAAGCAATTTTCTTAACATGTGGGCAAAGAAAATCCTAGTTCACTAAAGAAGGGCTTAGAAACATCATTTTAGATTGAATAAAGCAAGAGCTGTTGTTATTATCCATACCCAAGAAGGTGCGTATATTCATACATACTTTACTTTATCAATAGAAGTATTAAATGGTAGGGTGATTAAGCGTTCACGGCTGTATGTGCCACCAAAAATGTCCCAAAGTGAGGTTAATAATGATTTCATCAATTTAACAATTATGCTTGACACTTTGTTAGTTAACATCCTTTTTTCTAATGCGGTTAATGAACTGTGCAAAAAATGAATTTAAAGAACCAACATCTTTTAACATGATAAACATTCTTGAGCAATTATAATAATTACATCATTTAAATTGTGTATTTTCTTAATTTTGTACTCATGAATATCAATAAAAATGCTCTAAAATAACAAAACGAGAAAAAATATATTGTCATTCTAGAGTAGTATTAAAATTATGAGCTTGGGTGTCGACAAGAAATAATTTTTTATTTTTAAAGAAAAAACAGTAAATTTTTATTTTTGATAAAAATTTCTGGAAAATATATAAAATAATAAATGCCATATTTCATTTTGTGGCGACTGATATAAGGCCTTACTCCTCAAATTATAAAAAAGAAGAATCCAAAATATCATCAACAAAACAAAAAGGAACCACTTTTAAGTGAAACAGCTAATTATTTTCACTAAATCTCGATTATAAATTGGTAAATATAAAAGTAAATTATAAAAAAGATAATATCAAGATAATTAAAGAATAATATATATTCAGATTTAATGTCTTAGTTATATATTAAAAGGTTTTGGTAATAAAATTTAGATTTGAAGGAATAAGAGGCACTTTTATGAATCTGAAGAAATATATGAAATAATTAGTTTTTAAACCCTCGATTTGAGCAGTTTGACTATTTTTGGATCAAAGTATCCATAAAAGTAATTACAAACAATTAAGAAATTGTTTATTAAACAGAAAACAATGAAATGAACACATGACACATGGGACCACTCATTCTGAACAAATAAATTCAAGTCAAAATAGAAATTTATCTTTGAGCACAGAATCCAAAACTAATCTCAGTTTTTCTGAAATATCTGGGATTGTAGTAATTCGGAAATATTATCGTTCAGAATCATTGTTACCCTTAAAACAATCACCCAATTAAAAGTAAGATTTACAAAACTTGTGTAAAAGTGTTTTTATAATTAAAAATGTGTTTTCACTGACTCTGTATCTTGTTCTGAATTTGATATATATCCATATTTAGGCAGAAAAATAATGAAAAACGACACTCTTTTTTTGACCTTTATAACTTATTCATAATACATTGTGATGAGGAATATCATAGCTTATATTAATAAAAAATATTCAATGTATATTTAAAAAAAAATCTAATTAAATGCCCTCAGAGATACATGCATGGGAATTACTATATTACCAGATATTTTAGAATTCAGATGACTGAGAGAAAAACTGATATCAGTCATCGATTCTGTGCTCAAAGATAAAGTAGATTATTGTATTCAACTTATTTGTACAAAATTTCCTACCCTAATTGTTCCTCTGTCTAATATGACCAAAGGATACCATAGAGGGGATAAGAGGGTATGTTCCCTATATTTTTTTGCACCCCCAAATGCTCTCCCCCAAATTTTACAGAATGTAAAATCAGAAAAAAACACCGAAAGTTCATTCGTAGTTATCTAATTCATCCAACTTTCGAATAATTATTGCATCATTGTTGTGAATTATTCAAACTTCAAAAAGACCTAATTCTGAAACAACCTATCAACGTTCAGAACACTGATGAGGAAAAAAGAAAAAGAAACATTGATGATGCCATTGTATTGTATTGTTATATGAAATGTTTTCTTCCCACCGGAAAACTCACTTTGTGAATTCATCAAGGGTTCGTGTTTAGTTATAGATTAATTAAAATAATACCTTAAGTGGCCCTGGCAGACTAATAATTATACTTGTATAATAAAAATCTAATGCATAGTGATAAAAGTCGTTTACAGTTTGGGTATGTAAAAAAAGAAACAATAAATCAATATGGTACCCTCGATAATTTGAAGGACAGAAGGTAAGCTGACATGAAATTCAGCAAAGATCACCTACAATTATCTGTCACCAAAGAGGAGGGGGAGAAGGAAACAAACAAGGACAGTGACAAGGAATACTCTGCTGTTGATCCCCAATTCTTGTCTGAGTCCAACAAGGACTTACATCCATAAATCCAGAACAAATCTTTGAATATTCTATCAGGTTTTGAATATAATTGAATGTAGTTGAAAAATTATGTTGACTTAACTAGGAGCTAAATAATTATGACAACAGCTGAGAAAAAAAACTACACTACAGCTCTAAAAAAATGGTGGAGCATTAATAGTAATGAACGTCTAAAGATTTTTTTCAGTTATCTTTCAATTTTTTTCCTATTTTGACCCTCAAAATTGTTTATCTTTATGCAGAGACATATGGCCAAACCGTTGCATCTTGCTAATTTATTGAATAGCCAATAATTATGATTTATGGACTTTAAGATCAGTAGATAAAATAATTACCAGTACAAGGCAGATTTAATAAGTAAGGATTTGGAGAAATGAGTATGTCTAAGATAAATTTGTGAAACAATAATGCTAAGCCTTCCATAAACTAATTAATTTCACGAATTATATTAATTACGCTAATTTTTGTTCTAAAACAAATAAAAGGACGTGTACTATTTGAATGACTTATTCATTAAAACTATAAGTAAAAGTTAATAGAGTTAAAGTCGTACAAATAATTCTTAATTTTGATCGAAACAAAGTTAAATTCGATAAATAGCCGGAGATTCTACAGAAATACGTTTTTTTATCACAAAAGTTTTACATATAAAGTAGATATGTTCTTTTCAACATGAAAACAGTCTTACTTATGTACATAGAGCCCGATATTTCATTGAGTCAATTATAGGCTCGTATTCAAATTTGTAGAATGAGCTAAGATACCTAAGAATTTTGGCTATAGTGTATAACATTTAATTTTTTGATACAACAAAAAATTAAATTTTATTTACGGAAAATATACATTATTATTAAGAGCAGTACTTATTACATAATCAATTAATAATGATATCATAGATAATTAAATAATAATTAATAAAAATGTTTATAGCCTCACTGTTTAAAAAATAGAACGAAATCAAAATAAGTATAATACACAAAATTTCAACACATTCCTATTTCATTATTTTAGAAAATCTTTTCTTCTTTTCTGTTGCTCACTCCTGACATTTGGTAGACGGGCTGCTCTTTTAGTTCTGTTTATATATTTATTCAATAATCAATTCCCATTAAACTCTCCATCATTGATATTTATCTCTTGATCATCTTATCATCCCATGAAGGTTTGCCTTTTTACTAGTTCTTGCTGAGTACATGACTATATTTTTGGTATCAAGAATTATATTTTGAACTTTTCTGGGCGATTTCACGTCCTCAGCCCTAACTAATTTGTATTTCTAGATTTAATTTTTTCTCTACAATCTCCTCCATTCTGTTAATTAACGAGTTGTAGGAAGCCACAAGTGTCACAGAGAGTTCAAAAACTAATTCAATGGAATTATGAAACGGAGGAGATAGATTTCTTTCATTGCTGGTGTCAAAACTAGCCTCTCTATCCTTACAAGGCCCTTTCCAGAAACTTTGTTGATATCTCTCTGGATAGTCTGGTGTGAAACCTCGAGATCTCTTGTATTTGACCTCATGCAGTTGTTTTCTGTAACTCCCCCAAGTCTAGTCTGGTATTTTTGACAGAGTCTTTCTTCTTGTTGAACGTTTAAGACTTGCAAACGGTGTAAACAGTGATCCTGCAGACGCCAAATGCTTGGTGTTCGTTAATGAAATTTTTTCAATCACGTTCAAGTGCCATTTTCTTGACTTGTACTTAAGCTAGAGAGCTCAGAATTGTTTTGTTTTGAAACTAGTTGATTATGATTTAATACATCAGAATATGAATTAATTTAAATCACACAACTTTCATTAATTATTGAATTAGTAAGCGTTCAGATTTCAATGGCCCACAAAGTATATAATTGAAATGACCCAAATCAGAATTGTATTCAAGTCCATCATTTCTGAGTCCAAGCCAAGTCCTGGCTCTAAGTCCAAGTCAAGTCCAGACTCGATTCAGTTCTTCAGTTCTGAGTTAATACAATTAAATTACATACTAATATTTCATTGAATTTTTGTTAAACTTCGATTGTAAAAGAGTAAAAAAAAATAGAAGAATGGATGTTACGTTAGTTAGTCCATGATCATCTTGGACAAGATGGGAAACAAGGACATGTAGGACATCCTTAAATATTTTCTTTGAATAGATAAGGTCGACCATTTACATTACATGCATGCAAAAAATACTGTAGTATAGGCAAATGTAATTTTTCATAAATTATTTGTGTTTAAATGAGAGCTATTCAATAACAACTCTGAGCCCATGGACCAAAATGACTGCAATTCCTAGATAATATGCTTCCAAGCCCCATTCAAGTTGGACTCCATATGGTTCCGAGTGCACTGTATTCTGAACTGGACCCTTTCTATCTTTGATATCCTTTTACTATTCTTGATCATATTTATAACCATTTTTACTCAAAGTAGGTGAGTGGTGATCTCTCTCTTGTTGATTCGTTCAAAAGACTAAATTCTTTATTGATCCAGGATTCACGTCATTCCTAGTTATTTGCGGACAAATAGTGATTTTCACTATAAAATTATTATAATACATTTTTAAACATCTCACTGAGTCCTAGTCACTCCTAGTCCATTAAAAGTGACTCATATCTAGACTAAAGTACTACAACCAGTGCCAGTTGTAGGATTTTCTTTGTCAGGTGTGGGAATTTTTTTTTCCATAATCCAAATTTAATTTAAAACATTTTTGAATACTGCAAACATGTTAGAGTATGATAGAAAATATATTAAAAATATATATTGACACACACAAATATATATAAAATATTAAAAAACTTAGTATAATTGTATTTAAAATATCAATTTAAAAAATATAAATATTTATCATCAAGCTTGGAGCCGGACATCTTCATGGTATATATGCAGAATTTAATTTTCACGGAAACTGCGTGGTTAAATATTTAGCCATTGGAAGCCAGTGTACAGAAAAGTCCCTTGTTTTCAATGAGTCTTTGAAGTGTTCCTTTACCAGCTTTACAAGAACGGAGTAAACAAATTTTCAATCTGGACACTCTTAAGGAAGATGTGAAGCTGTCTCTCTTTCGGAACTACAGAAATAACAGTTCAAATTATTTGACAGGTATCCAGATACCTCCAATATTTCTGTCACAAGTTTATAAATGAAACATCTATCAGATGTTCTCAAGAGATGTGTTGTATAGCTCATAAAGACATAATGAGTGGAGACATCGATGTTTCTAGGATTTAATACCGATATTGATTTAACATTTATGTTTATTATCTGAATCTTGAATGGAATATCATATAAGCAAGGTATTTTGCAACTGTTTTTCTTCTTCAACCAAATTATTATTCTAAAAGTCATTGTAGTAAAAAGATTTGCATGGAGGATAAATATTTTGTTCAAATTTTCCGTCTGATATATAATTAGTCTGATGGAGTTACATGGATTAAGTATAAGTAAACATTATGTTATTACATTTACTCAATTTATCCTAGAAATCTTTTTGGAAAACCATATACATCAAGTATATTTCCTTTTGAAGGAAGGAACGAGTGGTGCACATTGAATTCATGTGAATAATTTCTTCCGAGGGGGTAGTCCACTTTTTTCTATTCTAATAAGAGGGGAATTATTTTTATAATAATAAGATATGCGTCTTACTATTTTCCTTCAAGATAATAAAAGGCAGTTCTCAATGAATAATTTGGTTTATGTTTAATTAAATGGCGGTTTTTAGAATAGAAAAAGTGTGGTGTTTTTTTTTGCTATACGCCCCTCATTTAATGTTCCACCGTAGCTATGACTCCGATTTAAATATTATCACATAATCAACTCAGTATCAAATGAATATTAGAAAAACTAAAAGCCAATGTCATTTTTGCGAATAAGCTTTACAATTGGCAAATATTTTCGTTGTAAGAAATAACACAACAAAACATTCAAGGAACTTAGGAATGTTCAAAGTCAGTTTTATTCATTTCAAGTGTTGTAGGTAGGTAAAAGTAGACTGCCATATCGTTTAATCACTATACCTATGTATGTATAACATAATTCAGGAACTCATTTTTGTTTTCCAAGTTGCCTCAAGGATATTTTTTTTCATAATAAATAACTGCATTATATATTTTTTTATAAGTAAATACTTACAATTAATAAACACTATAAGTCATTCAATGCATTAAAGGTTATGTTATTGTTTTTTTAAATTATGATATTAGCTAGAACAAGAGTTTGATTCATGTTTTTATAAGTCAATACACAACTTAAATTAATTTCCTTAAGCTATGCGTTATATATTTTTCTTTATAAGAATCTATCTACAAGATATTTACAGTGTAGGGGATCCATTTATTGCAGTGGCATTGAATAACGCTTTAATATCCGATTTTTTAAAAGTAAGAGGTCTCATTACACAAACAAACAGCATTACTCTCAGTGTAAAAATGTCGGTGCAACAACAAACAAAAAGGATAATCGCATCTGGGATCTTCTCTGCGTTAGTTCAGTTCCTGAGAAGGCTGCAGAGACCATTGACATCTCTATCCAAACTGCCTACAACATGAGTAAATAGATTATAACCCCATACAGGCAAGAAGAACCAATACTTCTACAACAAAAATATGGCTGACTTCTGGCCTACCTACATGTGCCCCTCCTTCAGCCCTCACCTTGCCCCCTGGACTTTACAGTGTGATGTGTCTTGGAGAAGAATATCTTTGGTAACTCTCACTGAAATTTGGTGTCAAGTCTGTTATTGCTTTTGAAGGGGGCAAATTCAATAAAAAGTATAGCAATTTTTCTTCTAGAATAATAATATTAAAAAGAAATTAATTTCGTATTTTCCCCTCTTTTTACTTAACTAAGTATTCATTATTGGTCACATCGGATGATACGATAAAAGGTTGTAAAGGTGTGAGTATATACTACAAACGCTTTGAACGGTTTTGCACTTGAGCAATCCAGTCGTGAATTATCGTGCGTCGAGTATGGAGGTCTCAAAGAAAGAAATTAGTCATATTTTACATTTTTACTACTTGAAAGGGAAAAACGCGTCAAAAGCTACCAGCAATATTTGTGATGCATACGGAGACGATAATCATTCGGTTGGTGCTAACACCAGTGGTTCGAGAGGTCAATTAAAGTCCCTACTTGAGTAATGTATAAGGAATAGTAAAATAGTTGTACTGAATTTTTACTGAAAAAGCACAGCAATTATTTACGATTTATTCACAATAAGGACGACGTTGCCATTCGGTACCATAACACTCTTCTCCTTCATATTCATGAAAGGGATGTTCATAATGACATAGGGACTAAATATAGTAGTTGAAGATATCAAAAATTTATAGTGAGTTGCCGTTTCTTGATTCCATACAAATTAATTTTTTCGTAATTTAGTCTTATTTCTACAAGTTTTTTGTCCCCTTTCTGTCTACATTGTGTTTAAGAGCTATATAAATGTATAATATCTGTAAGTGGTTAAGTAACTGCGTCATTTCTCAGTTTTTATTATGTCATTTCACTTTTTTTTATGAACCATATTTCAATTTAGAAGAATAAAATGTATCTTCAAATTGTCTGGCTCATAATTACCCTCTTACAAAGATATTAAGGATTACATTTTTTTCTTGGGAGATTAACAGTAAAAAGTTAAGCAGTCTGGTGTTAAATAACTACAAATTGACTCATTTCTTAGAAATGTCAATGATATTGGTTCCTTGTTTTGTTTTTCCAAAAGTTCATCCTGAATGTTTTTTTAAGGGAAAGTGATGAATAGAGATGTTAATCGTAAGTATTTTTTAGTCTGCAAGGTTTTTTGTAGTTGGCAACCGAAAAATACTTTCAGTGAATAACGGAAATTAATTTGGGAGTTTTATATATAAGTTTGCGTTTGCTCAAAGTGTAATGAAGGATTGATATAGGAACATTCACTCTGTATGTTTTAGGTGATTGGTGATTTCATTCCTTGTAAAATGCATTCCCACTTTGAAGGGGGATATATAGGACGTTATACGGTTTATGTTTCTAAACTAGTTAGTAGTTTTGTGTAGGGCTCTAAAGCTAGGGCTGGGATGTCGGCAGTCGGGGCTGGAGATGAGTGATGTTTAGTAATGGATGAGAGATAGATATGGTTAAGTTATTGTGTCTATGGATTGGAAATGACCTCATAACAAATCTTTAATAATGAGTAGAAATTGAATCCCGATCCGTGAATATTGTTCATTCCTTAGGAAATATAAGTATATTCTGTCATTGATTCTCTTCTTCTTCATCATCTATTATTACTCACTCCTACTCCTTCTCATCAATCCACAATTTCATCTATTTCCTCATCCCCTTTTCCCTTCCCTTCCTCTTTTCACAATTCAAATCTACGTGAACAATAAGCAAGTTTGCTTCGGATCCTCACTCCCTTCTCCAGGTCACTTACTCTCCCCCTGCTTCAAGTTTGGCTCTGGAAAAAAATCTGATATTTCCTTTCCGAAAATGTAAAAAATGAATGCGTGATTAAATTTTTCTAACTTTTTTTTTCTTTTTTTTTGTTCAATTAGAGAACTTTAAAAAAAAAAAAACTTGTTTAACACTTTTTATAGGTTAAAAAAATCTATATCAAAATTATTTCATTCAAATTAACTATAAATGTCTATTTTGTATATCATTTGTATTTACTATGTAAAGTTTTTTGTCATTTTCAATAATTTAATCTAGTTGTGCGACCTAAAGATGGGACAATACAACCGGGCATAGGCAATTTAAATACCATATTACCACTTTTCCGCACTAGCTATAGCCAAAAAAAGTTGAAAAGCAAACCGGCCCATTCCTAAATCAACTTGTTTGGATTGAAATCTCAGGCAATGAAAGCTGGAATTGGAAGACCAGAATATATATGAATAAAAAGATCTTCGTACATATTTTTTTATATCCTCACTAATAATTTTTGCATCAAAAACAATTTTTCATTGGCAATAAAGAAATAACATAAAAAACTCTGTAAAATTGGCCATTTGGATTCTAAAGAACCATGTAATTAAATTTATAATTCCTTTGATTTATGTACGGATTGCAAGATAAAAATACAATAATTTGCTATTTATATTACAGCTACAAACTGGTTCTGTAATGATTCCTATCTACAACTCAATATTTTTTTTAGAAATCAAATTATAATTCAAAGAACGTACCACATACAAATCTATCATAATTACAGATTAAGTGTCTGCTTATTTTACATCATAGATAATAACAAAAAAAAAAAAATGCAGTAATAAATATATAGTTTTTACCTTCTTTCTAGGAATTCCAAAAATTTTAAAACAAGATCTGAAATGCAGCCCATCAACACAAAAGCAAGCTAGAATGATTTTTCTCAAACCTGAGTGTGGATTACATTTTTATTTTTTTAACGAATTTTCGTGAACAGCCTATTATTTAGACATATGTTTAATTAACCACTTATCCATCCTTTTCAACTTGAATTATACATTTAAGAGGTCATTCATAGTGTTGTGTCAGTTCTCATTAAGCTCTGAAAACTGGGGGTTCTTCTATATATCTCTCAATCTGCTCCCGTTCAGTCCTAGAAAACTTAAAACTTTCGGTCTTTGATGATTTCACTCAGCTTTATTTGTTCTTTTTTAGTCAGTTCTCGGACCGACAGTCTTAAGGATTGGCCCTAAGACTCGACTGGAGTAAATTAATAAGGACTGACATAACAGAAGTCATTCATGAACAGTGTAGTTCCTTCTTCACATATCCTTCCACTAAAAACATATGTTTTTTTAATATTGAGGTTTTCATTTTATATGCACAAATTACATATGAAATAAATATTAGGAAGAAGGATCATGTAAAAAAATTACATAATTAAACAGTTTAGTTTATTCTCTTCCTTCTAAAAAAACGTATCAAATCATTCTATAGAGCAAAAACAAGTAAATAAAATCTTTCAACATACATAATTCAAAACACATATACAATCATATAACAAAAACCGAAACAGGAGCAAATAAAATAAAATATAAAGCATAGTAAGACATTTTCTTTTTAAGATCGTACCATCCACTTTAAAGAGTCTAATATTTTGCCAACATCGAGGCCTAATACTTGATAATATCACCATTTATATTTCTATCTAGATCCAGAGATCTCCAGAACCATCAAAGAGAAGAAAGAATACAGTGCAATTCCTAAGAACATAAACAACTCTTATCTTTTCAGCAGCTGAGGCCCCATAATTCGCATTTTTGCTACCAATAAGAGTATTGTGTTTTTGTGTTACCCTCCCCCTATTTTTAAATTAATGTTTATTTTATTTTTAAACTGAATCTTTTTTTTAAGGTCAATCCTTTAAAAATAATATTTTTCCATTGTTCCCTATGACGCCATTTTATGTCATATTGGCCTACGTGGTTCATCGTTAATACCCAACGTGGATATACTTTGGCTTAGACCTTAACTCATCTTTTTTTATTGACTACGTGTGCTTTGTGATGCTTCATAAACAAGCCTGAAATAATAAGGAATAACTGTCTTAACGTTTATAAAAGGGTTCAAGTTTAAGTACACGTTAGATCAGTTGTCTACAACCCTGTACCGCAGAGAAGTACTACTTCGTAGATATATCAGAACCAGGCTGCACAAGAATTAATCAGTTATTTCTGTTTTATTTACGAGCATTGTTTAAGTCTGGGACAATAGTTATATACTACTTCATCTACAGTTGGTAGGAGTATAAATGCAAATTACAATATATAATTAATTGTGCAAGGTAGTTGTCATTTATTTTTGACACCTCATACAATCCCTACTCTATTTTCTCTGCGCTCTTTTGTTATATGCATTCATACTTAATATTTTCTTCTTCTCCTACCAGCAGTAGATAGAGTATAGTCCCAGTCTAAGTCGAGCGTTCTGTTCCTTTGAAATGACCTTATTCATCTAACTTTTACGTTAAAATTTAACCCAGCTAGCAAAGTAGAAAAAAATAGGCCCAGATGGGACCATCTAGTTCCAAAGAGACAAGTTCCTTGATTTACGTTACAGAAAGTGTATGATGTTACAATAGCGTTATATTGTTGGAGCAATGTGTTAATAAGGTTAATATTTCTTAATGTTATGATAGCATTGTAATGTTGGAGTCATGTACTCATAAAGTTCTTTTTGAGTAAAAAGTGGATTTACATTTATTATTATATATTCCGGAACGGACTAAATTGTCAAGCGTTGACCGGTCCAAAGTTAAAAAAAGGTTGAGGACCACTGTACTAGGTAAAGTCATGATTTGATCTTTGACTTTTTTTTATTAAAAACTACCAGACTAAAAAACTATCAACCCTTTACTAAACAATCAGAGATAAGTTATGATAGTTATAATTTTTTTTAAAGAAAAAAGTGATATCATTTTTAATATCATAACATTGAGTACTACTACACATTTATATAAAATTATACATTTTACATACACTTAATCAGAACATTAACAAACCTGTCAATGGTTATGAAAAGTCGTTCATGATATCTTAATTTAAAAAAAAAAAAATAATAATAACCATATATGGACAATTATAAAAACCGTTGTACTTAAATGGGAAATTGGAGACTTTTGAAAAACAAGAGTAACAGGCCATGCCTCCGAATAGAGCTACCAATCAAGATAAGATTGAAAATAATTCATGTCTTTGCATGTGCATAAACAAACAAACGGATTGTTGTTTTGTTATAATAAATTTTATTATTAAATTTTTGTTGCCAATTAATTAATATCACTCTAAAGAATTATTAAGATGATTTGGAGTGGGATACATTGTGAATTATACTTCAATTTGAAAACATAGCCTTATAAGCAATTTGGCAGATTGTCGATTAATCGTAGGATTTTTTATTAATTTTCTAATAAATACTGTTCATACTAACCCAGTGATACATATGGTAAGAGTAAGAATTTTTAGCACACCTGTTTTTTGGATTTTTGTTAAACTGAAGAGTGTTTTAAGCTGTTATAACTATTATTTAATTACAGAAGAGTGAATGTCTTTTTCGGTTACATTACATAAAAAGTTGTTGTATAGGAAACTATAGGAACATTTGTATGCGCTCATAACAAACGAAGTCCTTGTTGGAATTGGAGTAGAATTTAGGATCTACATCCAATTAATTCTTAACTATAATTTGTTTACATATTCCCTTCTCCCCTCGTCCCAGCTGCTTATAGTGATCTAATGAAATGTTATGAGGGCTAAGCCGCTCTCCTCCAAAACATTCTTCAAACTGACAGGGTTATAATTATAATGGCCATTTTTTTTAACATACCCAAAATCTGAACGATTTTTATTACTAAATATAGCACTTATAATATTGTAAAAGATCACTGGCAGCACTAGATCTAGCCTTGCCTAAGTTAATTTCTACCAAGAGGAGGATACATGTGACATGTCAAAGTACATACTGCCTTACCATTAACTTTTACAATTATCTTAAAGAGTATCTTCTTACAGTTGTTAATTACTTAACCTATGGCGACTCCTAGAAATGAGGCAACTTGGGTTACCATGTCATTTTGTCGTTTATTTTTATTTTTACATGCTAGCAATGCATATTTATTACAACTCAATCAATTGTAAAAAATATCACATTGAATACTGATAAATATAAAATAGTCTACTTACACTATGAGCATCTTTTGACTCCTGTTATTGTTAGAGATGGGATTTTTGAAAATAAATATTACAGTCCTCGCATTCTACAATAATATGTACAGTGTTGTGTAGTTTGTTATAAAAACAAGTGCATGAAGAGAAGGTGAGAGTAAGACATATGGTATACATGAATTAAGACCCTTGTTAATATCAGCTGCCTGGTATATGATTTTGGGTGCAGAAAATAAATCACTGCAATATAGGGGATAACTTTTCTACATTGAAAATAAAATTAGTGCAGGAAAATATATTTCAATTTATTTATATTCATTTTATTGTGGATTATAAAAACCAATTTACACGAAAGAAAGGCAATAATGTATACTTCAGAGGGAGAAGTTAACATCACGACGACCAATTAAATTCTGAACAGAAACGAAGAAAGAACATACGCAATAACCAAAATTTTATTTTTTTATTTTTAAGAGTAGTTTTTTTTTCATTACAAACTACTCAACTCTAAATATATCTCATCCTTAGGCTTTTTTTGATCGAGGGTGTGTGAATGAGTCAACATTTTTGAGTTACATCTTTTTTGGATTTTTATTATTTTAACGTGCATTTTGCATTTTTCCTTGGAATATCTTTAACGTAAACTACATTTCAATTGAACTTAATCATTCAAAATGTTTTTATTCACTTCTTACATAATACACATTTGTATGTTACTCAGAGTCAAAAATATTCAATAAGAAGTCTATAACTATAGTCACATTCCAGTATTTCCTGCACAAATTTCAAATATGATAATAAAAAACAGATTCGTAAGGCATTAACAGAGAATTTGTCATTTTTTTGGAGAGAAATCGTTCACACTTTTCTTTTCTCCATCAATAGTTAATGAAGATGTCGCCATTGTAATTTCAATAAATGTATATGAATAAATTTGGCTTCATTTTTTAGAAAATTAATGCCCATCAAAAGAGGGTCTCGAAACCACATCACTATATGAACCTGTAGTCAAGAATCAAATTCAGAAAGTTCCTGCGCCATAAAATATTTTATGATTATGTTCCATTGCATTTAAGAGTATGTTAAACCGACACAGCGCCATATTATTTCATTTCACTGTGGTTTTTCTCCTAATAAATTCATGAAAATTAAAAAAAAAAAATTCTGACCACCATTGACTCAAAAATGTAATGTTTCATGAGTAAAAAAAAAATAATTAATGTGGTTGGGCCCTTTCCTTGGTAAAATAGATTAATTAATATTAACCATTGAATGTTTGTTTTTTTCTGGTTAGAAAAAAAAGTTCATTGAAAAACGTTTCATAGGGGTGATATTAAATTTAGAAAAAAGTCTTTTATTTTGTAAAAATATGAAAATCTACCTTTAATTGATCTTGAGACTCTTCAACAAAAAACTCCCATGATTAAACACAAAATTGAGAGTGTATTATTGATAAATTATGGCCAATGTTTATCTATAAATTATTCATACTAACCTGTTGGATGTGCCGCAAATCGTACTTAAATATGACTATGAAATTTTGGCTTGCATGTATGAAGTAAAATCCTACATAATGGGATTAACTCCTTTTCTTGATTTTTCTTCAAGATTGTTTATGTATTGATGAAATGCATAAACGTATACACCAAAAAACTATGCTATATGACTATAAATAGTTATAATATACTCAAACACAGGGCAGTAGAGTGTGTAAATAAGATGCCGGTTTCCGACTCCAATATACAATTTTTTAATGATATATTTTATAGCCTATTTAAGTAGTATTGATTCATTTGAATCTAGAGACTATAAATAAATTTATATAATTTATAGGTATAGGTAAATATTAGTTATATGTAGGAAATGATTGTGTCAGGTATAAATAAAATATTTGGAATATAAGATATTTAACAGGATGAACAACAAATCAAATGGATCAAAGTCCATCTATTGCTAATACATTCATAAGTTTCTGAAAATAATATATGTACTCGTTACCGAGGAACAACTATACAAACAACCTCTCACTGTAACGTAACTCTTTACTCTGATAACGTTGACTATTCACAAGACAAAGTAATGACTAGGTAGACTAGTGGCTATGCTCTACCAAAAAGGATAGCTTAGACTCCAAAGATGTTCAGAATTGTGATTGTATCGACTATACAGTGTGTCCACGATAAATTGGAACTACTTTCAACTTAATCCAGATCCATAATGTGGATATTCGGGGTTAAATCATACTAATATAAAAGGTTGCGTGAACAATACACTATAACTTCCACCTAAATTGTTTTGACAACATACAATAGTCATCATGGAACAAGCAAGGAGAGAAGCCATCCTCGAATTGGCTCG
The DNA here is from genome assembly GCF_016086655.4 of Lepeophtheirus salmonis. Lineage (NCBI taxonomy): Eukaryota > Metazoa > Arthropoda > Copepoda > Siphonostomatoida > Caligidae > Lepeophtheirus > Lepeophtheirus salmonis. The sequence goes on from NC_052135.2 coordinate 53,518,047, forward strand.
CGCGGGACACACGCCCTCTGCTATCTACAAGCTTCTTAACTACTCCAAGACCACGGTGTACCGGGTCTTCAATACCTAAGAGGTTGAGGGGAAGGTCTGCCGTAAGGCCCACAACATGAGAAGTGACCCAATCCGCACTCCCCGCTTCCTTGAAGGCCTCTGGAAGTCCATCAAGGCTTCGCCGGGGACTTCCTTGTCCAGGTTAGCCAAGAACCGTGGAGTGAGCAAGCAGCTGGTCTCCAAGGCTGTGAATGAGGACCTCGGGTACAGGTCATACCGTATGGCGAAACAACACATCCTCACGGCATCCATGAAGGCCACCAGGCTCACCAACGGTAAGCGTCTCAATGACCTGAAGAGCCATGGAGGAAGAATCATTTTCTTCTCCGACGAGAAGAACTGGACTGTCGACAGAAGCTACAACGTCCAGAAGGACAGGTGGCTTGCCAAGGAGATAGAAGAGGTCCCTGCAGTCTTCACCACAAAGTATCCTGCCTCCGTGATGACCTTGGGTGTCATCTGCAGCACCGGTGAGGTGATGCCTCCTTTCTTCTTCAATCCCAAGGAAAGGGTTAACGCGATAAGGTACTGCGAAGTCATGGAGGAGTTCGTCATCCCTGGATGATGGATAAGGCCGCTGGGAGGGAGTTCATATTCCAACAAGACTCAGCGCCCGCACACATCGCCATGAGAACCACTAACCTCTTCAACTCCCACGACATCACTTTCTGGTATCGCAACACCTGGCCCTCCAACTCACCCGACCTCAATCCGTGTGATTACTACTGGTAGTGGAAGTTGGAGAGGGATGTGTGCAAGGCCAGCCATAAGAGCATCGCGGCCCTGGAGGGCTCCATTACGAGGGAGTGGAATGCTGTCGATTCCGTGGAAGTCATCAGGGCATGCAAATCCTTTAGGGGCAGGATGGAGAAGATGGTGGCTGCTGAGGGAGGACATGTTGAGTAAATTTATTGTTTAATATCATGTCTAACTTTTTCATATTAACAAATACACTTCAAATTCCATTTTTATCAAGCAGGTTGAATTTTAAGATATTTCCAATTTATCGTGGACACCCTGTAGAACAAGTTTAAAATTGTCAAAAAACTTATAAATGAGTTTCATAAATTAATTGTACTTAATACCTATAATTTATAAACATTTAGAAAAACACTATACCAACACTAAATATAAGCCTTAGATTATAAATAAGTGATATTTACATAAATTATAATAATTTTTGCAATCGAAGTCGTACAAATTTTCCGACTCCGACTGCACAAAGACCCGACTCTAACATCACTGGCCTGCTAGAAAATAACAAAATACATTTAAAAACCACTATAAGGACTGATTTGTAAAAGTTTACGGTCATATAACAGACAACCTTCTTACCTTCCCTGTTGTGTGCCGTCGAAAATAATAATTATACATTCAATATCGTACTAACAACTACTCATACTTAGCAAAAGAATCGTTGCAGATGCACTACACGCTATAGTTTGATACACTTTCTTCGAATATTATTTATATTTTTAATGCTATTGTCTGTGTGTGTGTTGGTCCAGGAATAACGCCAAAAGCAAAGCGTGGATGTTTTTGAAATTCTGGTAAATTTTTTGGTCTTTAAGGACATGATGCACTTTAAATAGTATTTTTTTAAACTAATTTTTTGACAAACAAACGACTATTTGATATAAACAAAAAATAAAACACGTAAAATTTTAAGAATGATTCTCGCTGTATGTTGGTATATATCTTTGTACACATATTTTTAAAGGAGATTTTAAAGCTTAGGGAAGAATAAGAAGCAGAGAGAATAAGATAAAGGATTCAGAATAATGTGGAATATAAGTGAACGATAATTCAACTTGAATATTTTTTCTTCTCCATACCTTATAATTTCATTTAAAAAAATGTTTAAATATAAAAACTAACACGCATTGAGAATAATTGTTAAAATTTTACACACTTTATTTTTTATATTTTGAGGAGAAGAATTGTTAATTAATTTTAATTTCTTTTTTATTCAAGACAATTCTAAGCAAACCTACTCTATTTCCTTTTTAAAAAAAGTGTGCAAAACATGAAGCGAGAATAATTCTTGAAATTTGACGGTTTTTTTTTTTAAATATGAAGCAGAAGAGTTCAAAATTAATTTTAATTTCTGAGTGTTCTGGGCAACGCTGGGCAAACATACTCTAGCATTATGTTAAATAAGCGTTCAGTTGGTATTTTTTATATTTACAACAAAAATATTTATTAGGAAAGTATAAATAATTTTTTTTTATAAAATAAAAGTTGTCAAACTGACAAAGTAACAAACAATTTTGAAGGAATTCAACGTTTACCACTTAAATTAATGCTTTCTAACGTTAATAGTATTTGAGATCTGTATGGTTACATACTTTAATATTAAAGTTTGTTTAATTTATTGTTATAAAGTCATCAAGTCATTAATAATCAACTTGAAACATAATTAGATCGATGCATTAGTTACCTTGACTCAATTTTTTTTGGTGATTTTACTGATAAACTGAACAAAAAGACACACTAAATTTATATGGAAATAATATTAAATATAAATATATATAATCTACTTCTGTCAAGTTTATTTAATCTTATAAATTATAGAGAGATGTTGAGAATTAATTCTGTGTAATGAGCTGTGGGATTGCCTGCAGGAAATTTGTTGTCAATTGGTTTCATTTTTAAAAAAAAAGTTTGCAACCTTGAGAGGGAATTTTCTTTTCCTAAGCTGCTATAATTATTATTTGACTTCTGAGGAGTGAAGTTCCTCTTCTATTACAAACAAACTGTCATGGATATATAGGATACCGTATTAAAAATTTGCATGTACTCATAGAAGATCCTGAGGATTTGTTGCAGAGTTATAATACTAAATTGAGGATCGACCTTGGAGTAATTATTGCTTATATCCTTGTTTATTTCCTTCTTCTCCTTCCTTTTCATGACAGCTAATTGTAGCTGATATGATTAAACACCGTGATAGCTAAGCTGATTTCCTCTTAAAGATGATTGAAAGGATCAATGTTCACTTTGTTGTTTTTTTGACATGTCCAAAATGCTCCCGATTAGTATCAGTGTTCATCAGTTCCATGGTTTTTCTGATTTTTTCAAAAACATTGAGACTGAATTACTTTTAAGACGTAGTCATTATACTGATAAAATTTTCCGCTATGTATATGGACTTCAAAGAAGATTGCTAGGTCAGATGGAGTAAAGATAATACTATAATGTTTATTTATACTTAATCAGTGCAACTCTATCTGACCAATTAAAGGAGGATTAAAAATAAACCTACATACGAGTATATATACATTATAATAGGAGACATTTTTACTCAAGGTAATTTTTCGAGGGCAATATTACTTTAATCAAAAATCGGGAAGTAATGGTATTTATTCTTAGGAGAGGACAAACTAAAAAAAACCTCCATATTGGCCCTGTCAAAAAGGTAATATAAAGTATCAAGTCCTTTAATATTTTTATTGAGTTCCGTTCCAGTCTTTAAAAAATAAGCTATACTTTCCCTGTTAGAGTTCGAAATTAAAGGTATTGCATGACTGAATAATAATAAAGATATCTGATCTTTGTTTTTTTTTCTCATTTTATTTATTATTATTTCGCCATTAGTACATAAATGCAATTATTATTATTCTTACCATAATTAAAAAGCAGTATTTTGTAAATTAATACATATTTTAAATTATTCTATGCCACAAATCATTATTCATTTCTTTAAGCTCAGGTTTTACGTTATTAGTTCATATTTGTCTCTTTAGATGGCGTGCATGATGATCAAATTCTTCTTTTTCAAGGCACTGGCCAGCACCAACTACAGGTAGCGAGTGAGAATGGAAGAAAAAAGAAGGAGTGACTGTTATGCAATGTGGAGAGAACTCTAACTTATATATAACTAAAATCCAAATAAAAATACATAATGATACAAAAATATAGAATAAAATATTCAACTTAATGGCGTCATAAAATTTTCGACTTTTTTTCTATGAAATCCTCGAAGGCAAACGTTCTCAAGACTTTACCTATCGTTGGGTTAAAATATATTTGGATAAAAATAAATTAAAATTGAAAGAGTACTTTATTTCTAATGAAAAAGTTGAAATGACTTTTGAATCCACGTCAAGTCACATGTCTTTCATTGTGTTATCAATTAGAGTCTAAAGTTTTCTAAATATAGGCTCAAGTACAAGGCAAGTCTCAAGTCCCGAGTTCCCATCTCTGGAAATCAATCTTTTAGTCATTATAGAATGAGTTTGAATACTTTCAGTACTCTTTTAAAGATTAAAAAAAAACCAAAAAACCTGAGTAATTCCATGACACTTTCCAAAATATATTGCTTTCTAGGTAATGTGTATGTATTGTATTTAAATATATTCACTTTTTATATTTCATTACTCATATAATCGTTAATCAAGATCTTTATGTGCAATTTAGCCGTAATAAATCAAAGTTAAACAACAACTATGTGTCAAACAATGGCTCAAGTTTTAGTTAGTACGGGTTGACACAAAAAAAGAAACATATTTTCTCATTTTTCTATACATGTGCTGTCATCTTTCTGTTCCAATTGGAATTTCTTTGTTAAAAAACAAAAATAATACAAAAAATCTGACATGTAAATGTTCAGAAAGAGGTAATTATCCTAGTAACCCCTTTTATGTAAGTAGATATTATCTACGTATTAGTCATTGATATTAAAAATATCTCCATATTAATTCTCTGTTAGTCAACCTCCTTTTTATAACGAGGTTGTGAACTGGATTTAAAAAAAAAAAAAATAGAACATATTTTTATACATAATGAAAAATTAAACGTTTATAATAATTACGTCACTAGTATTTTGTATAATTTTTTTTTAACTTTTCCGTCTAATTTGGACTCGTAAATGTCAATTAAAATGCTAAAAATACATGTATGAATATAAAACATCACAAAAAAAAATCTTTTCTTTAAAATAATGTTAACAACATGAGCTTCTGTTGACCATCATTCAGAACGGAGATGCATATAAATAAAAAGTGTAGAAAATTGTTGAATTACCATCTTTTGCTTCAAAAGTTTGCAATAAAAATGCAAAAAATAAACATATGGAGAAGTGAAAACAGCTTTCAAAATTTTCTTATTTTGAGTTCTCACCCTGTTTATAAAATAATAGCTAAAATATTATAATTTGGAGCTACAGTTGTACGCCTCAAGTCTCAGATTGAAAAATAGAAGAATCTCAGAATTTAAATGGAAAAATGTAATTACAAATATTGATTGAATGATAAAATAATTCCAATTGAGTGTTTTGCCCGAAGAGAGCAGCTCATAAGGGATGATTCCTTTCCAATCAAACACAATGCATAGGCTTCTTGGCCGTTAATACGGGTTCAGCGATCGTTAGAGCCCCTTCGCTATGCTTTTACCACGATCTTTTTCGGATTTTCTTCTTGTATGAGACCCATTTTTCATCACCATTCACCATATGCTTAAAAAATGTAGCGATTTCATCACGTTTTAGCAAAAGTCGCAAAAATCCATTAAAGCCAAAGGTTTATTGTGCGTCAATTCGTTTTACATTGAGATTTTTCTTAAAACCAGCCATATGCAAACGGTTCCAAACGGTTTTCTGGCTAATTTTCAGTTCCTGGGCAATGGAATAAGTGTATAAATGTGGATTTAACTCGACGATTTCATTATTTGATCGACATTTTCCATGATTGGCCTACCAGAATTGCCTCATTTTCCACTTCGTTATTACCATAACGGAATCAGCTCTTTGTTGTTACATTCTATACTGTATTGGGTCCATAAGCAATCCGAAATTTTTTGTTCAACTGCTCCGACTTTTCACTTGTGCTGTAGTGTTACTGAGGAATGTATTGAATTTTTCTCTTTTTTTTATTACATTTTGGAACGTTGTAATACGCAAATGTCTCCACCAAACATATGATATGAATCTATTTTTGCTAGGATTACAATTGGATTTTTTATATTTTAACAAAAATCAAAAATATACTTTTTGTTAAATTTTAAATTGAAATGTTGTATATCAATTAATTAATATTTATGTTTTTTCATAAGCTTTTTTGATCTCTTTTTCTGTTTCTTTAGACAGTAATATTTCTATTTAATTCTAAAAAGTAATTTTCTAGAAATTGTGTGCTTTTTCATCAGAATTTTATATTTCCCATTATACGGCCATAACTGGGCCTGCGGGACAATAATTTTTATACATTAATAGCATTGTAAGTACTGGGAAATTTAGAATAAATAGTCATATCACATAGTAGCGTAATACCAAACAAAAAATACATTAAGCTGTTGCTAAGGCAATTTCCCTAGCATGTCCACTTAATACTGGTTAAACTTATATAAATGATATATCTAATAAATTAAAGATCTTAAATAAAAAGAAAATTTCATTTCACAACGTTAAAAAAACAATAAAAAAAACTGGGGAAAGTGCTAAAAATCCTTGACTGTTGTTAGTCAATTCTTCAATAATAAGTAGTAAAAATAAATCAAATATTTTTAATGGACTTTTATTTTTTTCCATTAATGTTTTTTCTCTCAGGCAATCAAAACAGTGCTTATACGACGGTTGGACTCGACAATTTCGATTATATTATCCACATTTTTGACAATTGGGCTTGGATATTTGACATAAAAATGACCTGAACAGAATCGACGAAACCAAAAATGGCGCGTGATTAACTGTTACCGTATAAAGACCATAAACACTATTCAAGTTTTCCCTTTCTTGGTATGCGTATTCACCTTGATCAAAGAAGAACTGTAAAAATATGTGGTATTTTCTCTTGGCTGGTGTTGTTTGAAGTGCCCTAAAAAATACAAAACTTTACAAAAAAAAAAAAAAAATTACCACCAATTTTTTCCTTTTTCATACTGTCTAGTGTAAACCAATCGCACTTATACAACACAAGAAACAGACTGTTAGACTCATCTATTGGAAAAACAATGGATTTTTTTAAATATATACAATATAATGTACATTTTTTTGTTAGTGGGATAAAGCCGTGTCCTGTTTCTTGCTCTTCTCCCCCTCCTAATGATTCCAGATGCAACCCATCATGAATACATAATTAAGTATTAAATATTTTTTTTTCATAACATATTATATGCCAGTCTAATATGACTATGATGGATCATAACCATATGTTGTGATTCGATGTTCAAAAGAAGAAGTTAAAATAAAAAAAAAGGTCAGCAGAAGCAAACAAAAAGGAGTAATGAAGAAAACAGTGGGCTCAAGAATAATACCAAAAAGATATATATAATCATAATTAAACATAATTAAGAAAATACCTACTAAAAAAGTACTCCATCAGATAAAGAAGCCCTCCTGCAGTCTAATGGATCATCATATTATGAGTTGTTCAAAAGTAGTTTATTGAATAGATATACACAATTGTTTGTTCCGTTTGGATATTGATTCTCACATGATTTTTTTTTCTTGGAAGGAGGGTATGGAAATAATTAGACTAAATAATATGCGAGTTAAAATAATGGAATTTTTTATAGTGAACAAATAGGGTAAATTTTTGTAAGAACGAAGAGAAGTACATAGCTAAGGCCTTGTCACATTCCTCTTCATTATTATTTATTATATTTATCTATTTTTCAAAAATGATTTCCTTCGGCTGCTACCATAACCTCAAACCTGGGCTTTAAGGCGCTGTAGTACTTATTGATGAAGACCTCAGACATGGCCATCCACTGCAGCTCGACAGAGGCCTTGAGGTAATCCAAATTTCGGTGAAGGATAGAACAGGCTCTTTTCTCGACTACACTCCAAATGGCATAGTCGAGAGGGAAAGAGGGCAGCCAAACCGACCTATTATGTTTTAACCACAACAATTTGTAGCCTCTCCTCTTGACACAGTTGGCCTTTGTCGATGTTGAATGCAGTTGGCAATGTCTTCGTATACAAGAGGCCTTCCCAAAATCCTTCACAGTCAAATCACTGAAATGGAGAGCCTTGACATGCTCCCTTATAGACTTGGGTTGACTTTTGGTGATTGCAGTGTGCATGTCCTCCATGATGCCGATTTTTCGGCGTCTATCTCTCAAGGCTCTGACCTGAACTACCATTTATGATTTAATCTAGTATACCTTTTCAACTCCATAGTGATATCTGTTAATTTTTGAAAGTTTGTTTTTTATTGTTTGATAAACAAAATAGTAGCTACTTTTAATAACACAATCTAAACTTATCTATAATTCACAATTTTGAATCACTTTACATAAGGGTAGTGATTTTTCAACTTTTTCGAATTTTGATTGTGGCATGTGCAGAAAAGTAGTGATATAGTACGAAAATTACTAATGAAAAATTTCATTCTCCCACGAATTCATCTTTAGGTGGCAAATCTTGATCAAATTATGGAAAAAAACAAAAAAAAATCATTTCTTAGTATATATGGTCATTTTTAATTATTTTCAATAAAAAAAAATTGAAAGACACTTTTACTAACCTATAAAAAGTGTTGAAAAAAGTTTATTAACTAAAATTATCCTCTGGAACAAAAATAAGAGAAAAAAGTATAAGAAGCATCCTTTTTTCTTAGATTTTCAGAGAGGAAAGATCAAAATTTTAATATGTGACTATCTTTTTGTCTATAAGGTAGCTTGAGAAAAAAACTTTAAAATTATTTTTCAAAGGCTAGAAAATTCACTATCTTAATTTAAAAATGCAGAATTTGGATTAATGCAGTATTTCAATATTTATCGACGATATAAAATAATTTTTGGTCCATTCAAATTTTGAAAAAGTTTTGGGCAAAGATTATTTTCTTATTATATGAAAACTTTTCAGAGCTAGACATAATCGAAATTCCAAAAAAGTTCTAATAACAAACTACAGTACATAGAAGAAAAATAAAGTTATTTACTTCTTAAAATAACATTTATATGTATTGAAAAAATATTGAAAAGAAAGAAAAATAACTGAATAAAAATTATAGCGTAAAAAATGTTGTTGTCAAGAAAAAAAATATAAAATGATATTTAAATGTCAGGATATAAGTAAGTGAAATGTGAGGTAGGGAGTTCTTTAATAGAAGAGTCTGATGAGTGATAAAACAAACGCTCACTCCATAATTATCTCAGAATGTAAACTAAAAATTAAAAATATTAATGATACGTTTCATAAGTATATTTATATTTAATTTCCACATATTTAAAACACTCATGTTTCTTTAAAAAAAGTAAATTAATGTAAATTAAATGGCATTTCAAGTTGAAACGATGCACATTAACTTGTATTAAACAAATCGGATTCTTACAGTGAAAAAAGTAATAACAAGTGAAGTAACAAGTTCTCAAAGTTTATTCGCTTTATTTAGACAAAAAAAAAACAACATAGTTAGGATTATCCAATCTATATGGTTCCAAACAGCTTTCTGACTAAGTTTAAGTTACTTAGCAATAAAATAAGGTGTCACTTCCCAGACCAACTCGACAATTTCCATGATTTTACAAACATTTTTGACGGTCTTTTTTACAAGAAAGGAATCGTTGGAACCACCGGGTTCCTACTGTGTTAGATACTGTTTTAGGTTCATAAACAGCACATTTTTTTGCCACCTGCTCCGCCTTTTCACCTTAGTCGTAGTAATACTGAAGAATGTATCGAATTTTCTCTTTTTTTACTTCCATTTTGGAACGCTGTTACATATGTATATTTTGGCTTCACCAAACATAAAGCTATAAATCAACTTTTTTTAAAGTGTACGATAAACCTTTAAACATACTTTAAGTTTTTTTTACGCAATTTATTAATTGTGAGACATAACTTAGTAAAAACATCTAGCAAAAACGTTCATAACTTTTTACTTATCCTAATACACAAATCAGATGTCAGAGCCTGATTAAAGTTTTGTCACTGAAAAGTTACAAATAAATATTTAGTTTGCATTTATTTTTAAAATATTGTATCCTTATAATATAAATCCTTTGGTCAACGAAATAAACCAATTTTAACAAACACAAAACAAATGCTTTCAAAGATACGGGTACATCTAATCTTTTTTTTGTACCCTTGTAGAACTTTATTCTTAATTCGACTTTTCTTAATAATATAATATAAAATTTCCTTTTACACTACATAATTTTATATTTTTAAATCTTGAATATGTAAGAATCAATACATATCCCAAATCTTTTATACAAAATCTATAATATCACCTGGTAAGTGAGTCCTCGTACTTTTAAATTTATAAAGTATGCGCCCTATTTTTATTATGATAAAATTAATATATTCTTGACGGGGGCAAATATAGATAAAACAAAAACAATTTTGAAGTTGTAATAATTAAAAAACATGTTCCGAACTAGCAATTTAGAGTATGTTCCTTTAGGGGCAGATGCCCCCTTAGAGCATTTGTTCAAAAGAATGACTATGTATATCCAAGGATTAAGATAATTTTGTGTATGTCCATAACAAACGAAAATAATATCAAATTGTATATAATACGTTAATACAAACAATTTTTTACTCTTGTTAAATATCAGAGGTACGAACTAAACTTTGGATCATTATGAAACTTTATAAGTGGTTATAAAATTGGATGAATAATTTTTGGTCGAAGGAGCTTGAATTAAATATATTACTACTTGCTAATAATACTTCCAATATTTGGGTGTACCCATTATTGACGCAATTTTTTATTCTTGCAGAAATTGGTGAAATTTTTATTATATCCTCACATGGGTCTAATTTATATATATATATCTATTATTTTTAAATTTTTGTGAATTGGTTTTCGAGAACCAGGCCGTGTCCATTTGATCACATTAGGCATATTAAGGTACCATAATTTCTTCTTTATACATTTATTCTTTTTAGTCACAGTGGTACAATAAATATTTATTTTTGATGAAATGTGAGAAAGTATTTTATACAAAGACCCACATTACATTTTGAACCAAGTGAACAAACTCTACCACCATTTCTTTCCTCTAATTCCAATTCTATAACAATTAATATTTTGATCCATTCTATTTGTTCCTCCCATTGACTTGTTATACTCTTTGGACGTCAATTTCGATAAATTCCTTTTGCTGTTTTGACCATCTTTTCACTTTGCCGGTAGGATGCTGGTCAAAAACAATTGAAGCAACAGTTACGATAGCGTTATCTTTCCACCGACTAATTTTCACTTGAAAATCTTTTGTTGTTCCTGTGGAACATTCCGAATATCCTCTTTCTCCATTTACAAATAATTTTGGAGAGGATATTGGGCATTTTATGTTAATCCTGTTTTAATTTAATGCTACAAGTTCCTTCGTATCTTCGTTTCTTAAGCTTTTTCAATAAAGGAATTGTTGTAAAAAGTTTATTATCGGTGAAGAGATGATAAGGTAGAGATTTTTTAACATCCGTATAGGTATTCAAAATTTGAAGAACGGTTGGTGCACATTAGTCTAATTTATTTTTAAGATCCTCATCTCCGGTGAGAGATTTTTCTTGAGAAGGACCAAATGCAATTAAATATCCAATATCTTTGTTTTCGCACCAAATTTTATTCCCCAAAATAAATGGGTTTGTTACGTATGCATTGTTTGCGGCTATGTTTTCCTAAATATTCCACCATAGCCTCATCATGAAATATCATTTTTTCAGGAATGAAATGTTCCAGGATTTTTTCTAGAAGATGCTTGATATGAGGCCGAATTTTCGAGAGAATTGAAATGCATGCTTCTCATTATTTATTCAAATTCTGTCCCTGCGTATAGTTTTGCTTAAGGCTTCATATTGAACGTCAGGGTCCTTGAACCAATAAAGCCTTTTACGAGGTAAATCATAATATTCCGACACAATAAAATTCCAATAAAAACTTTCAATTCTATTTTTGATTCTTAAATATAAATCCAATTTCTAAAAAGACAATATTTGCTCATTTCTTTGGATATCCATTCCAGAATAGCTTCATCAAAAAAAAAGTTCAAAAAGCTCAGTATGTGAATATTGACTAATGCTAGAATAATATCCTTGTAAAAAATATTTTGGTAAAATTTAATAATTATTCTTGGCCCCTTTAACTTCATTTGATTTACTTATTTTTTTATTTTCCTTGATGGCAAATCATTTTGATGTCATAATCTTTATATATTTTTTTCCGTAAGCAATATTCGCATAATGCAAGAAGTTGATTTCCAGATAGGCTTAAAGGGCCCAACATTGTTCCTTCTTCCTCGTTTCCTGACTTCTCGTCCGAAATATTGTCTTCATCAGGTGGTTCAATAAATAAATCATACTGACCATCATCATCGTCTTGTAAAATATCAAGAATTTCAATCACAGTAAGAAATTTTTTCCCTCATTAATAAAATATATATGTACACATATATGCCTAGTGTGTTCATATGAAACGATGAATTGAAAGTTATAATTCAGAGAATAAATTAATTTTACTCAAATGTTTAATTACATGAAGAAGTACAAGAGCCTCAAAATAGTGGTTTATTTTTCTCTTTTATCTAAAATGTTTTCAAATTTGCAAATAGAATCAACTACCTTCAATAAAAATCCATGGCAGTTTTTTTGTTTGCTGGTGCACGTCAATAATGGTATGAAAATCAAATAAGTGATTTTTTTGTCAAGTGTTGTAAATAAAAAGGATGTAGAAATATTCAAAGTACATGATTTATACAAGTTTATTAAGAATAATCTTGTTAATACGAATTAATATGAATTTAATGATAAAAAGGTGTACTGTGATCATATGAACCCATATAGGCGTTAACGCCTAGTGGTATTAATATCGATTATTTACTTGTTCCAATATTGTAACTTGAAGCCTGAAGCCTATTTGCATTTTCTCTATTTTCATAATTTTCTTTGTAATATTCTAAAATAAGTGTATTTTAGTTATTTAAATTAAAAAATATTAAAAAAGATGTTTTTACATTAAAAAACAACAACAACTTGTTACTCATTTAGCTTGTTTCAGCCCTTACTTTACTTCATCGAAAATGCTGATTCGTGAGTGACAAAGTTATTTGAATCAGTTATAAAGTAAGGATTCATCCATTTAATTCTGCTTTAATAGTTTGAACAAGAATGACCGTTTAAAATGAAGAGCTACTTAAATGGAAGACATACTTGACAAGCTTTGTAGTGAATAAATCTTATGTCGGACCACTTATGAATTATTATGGGGATGTAAAAAAAGAAAGGAATCAAGAATCGATATGGTACCTCTGATAGTTTGAGGAATATTTTGGAGAAAATGAGCTTCAATCAGCTGTGTCAAGGGAGGAGGTGGAGAAGGGAATAAAGTATGACATTGGGAAAAGTATCCTTCCCCCATTCTACTCTGAGTCCAACAAGAACTTGTTATTCTTACTCTGCAACAGTTCTTCAGGGTTTTATTTACTAAAGAATTTCACAAAATAAGAATTAAAAAATAATAATTGTGAAGTAAAAAATAAATCATTCTTTAGATTACCAATTACAAAAAAAAAAAAAAAAAAAAAAAAAAACAAAGAAAAGCACCATCTAAAAGTCTTGTAGCCAAACATTGCGTGAGACTCTTTTAAATAGTATATAAATCATAAGAGATTGATTTATTTGTTCATCTTAGAGTGAATATTCTGTGTTTTCAGTATTCCCTGGCTACAAAAATTAAACTAGTTATTTTTCCTTCCCTCTTTTTTCTGATTGCACCATATAAAATATCAGAGGAGTTATTGCAATATCTAAGAATGTTCTTCAATATCAATACTAATATGATGTAGATATCTTGTCCGATTTATCAGATTTCCGATTTATCATTTATCAGCCAACGTATAATGTACACAGAGTTTTCACAACTGTCCTAAATTGTAATCATAATTGAAGGAAACGACATCTTGGGGGCTTATATGAGGTATTTTTACAACTTAAAAATAACAAATTTCCAATAATTCTTGATGTAGCTTTAAGAATTTAAAAAACAAACTTCTGCAGCGAATCCAAATTGATACCAATGATAAGCAGTGATGCTTGAATATAATCTAAGTAGTGTGCTCTAAAAATCCATTAAAATGGCTTAAATTCTTCAATTATTTTTTGTGCGGGTCAATTTTGGACGAGAAACTAGGATAATTAAAGAAAAATATCTTATTTTGTCCAGATTAATAGTTCATTTTTTATCTACAAAGTGGAAATAAGATTGTATAACGATGGAATAACATATTTTTAATAAATATTAATGTCTGATATATAATAAAGAATAGGCATTAGACAGATATATTTTTGATAGACAACAAGGTTTCAGTCCTTATATTTGTTGGTCCGATTTTGGCATATAATATTTATGTATTTAACTTAATATTAATTAAAAAGGTGCCTTTTTTTCAATTCGGTTGCTTAAGTGTTGTCAGGAAAGCTCGTTTTTTAAAATATGCACAGGAAAAGTTTGACACGCCGAGTGGAAAATTTGCCTTCTTTTATTCAATAAAATTTAAAAAAAACTATAGTATTCAGCATTTCTATATCATTTACAGTAATTTGATTAGCATGTTTATATCCTAAAATTGTAATGTTGATCTGAGGAGACTATTTAATTTGTGAAATTCTTTCCTACAACTCTGAGTTTTCAGTGCGTAAAGATGAATAAATTAGAATTTTGGTGAATATTTGATAAGTGATACATCGTAAACCAAAACAACGTTAGGCCAGAATGCAACATCATTGAAAAACTATCAGTTATCAATATGATTAACTATATATAATATTAAATGATGCATAAATTAGGAATGATGCAGTGTAATGCTCTAAAGTGAAATAAGTCTCAAATTCTTTAAGTAAATATTTTGGTTCCTTTTATTAAAAGTAGTAGTTTTTATGATATGAAATAGTTATTAATAGAATGATGGGTATTAATTGTTGTTCCTTTTTTACCCTTAGTTCAGTCTGAAATCTTTTGACTGCATTCCGAATTACAAAAAATATAAGTTATAACTCAAAATTGAGTCACCAGTTTTGATTAATGCTATGTATGAATTTTGAAACGATCCATAGTTATTTATCCATATTTATATTCAAGGAGATGAACTCCTAATTATATGTGGGGTCATAGTCGTGATTAGGATTTTACCTTATTTTTTTAAAGACCACATATATATATTTATTAGAGAGGTGGGGGGAGATACATCGGGTTTTTTTTCAAAAAAATTACATATAGCAAGTATTCCTCTCCAAATGGAATATTATTTTTCGTACGCCCCTGCTAGTGGACAAAAAGTGTAGCTAAGAAATCTACTTTGTACAGATAGTGATTTCACTGTCTTTGTTTCACCGCTAAAGTGTACAGCTTGACTCCGGACCAACTTTTTCTCTACAACAACTGCAAAGTTATATAAATATCTAATTTAATCTCATAAAATAATTATATTTTGCATTTTTCATAAAGTTTTAAAACACATGCACATCTACACATACATACAGTTTTGTGTAGGTATATAATATTATACACACATAGAGTACTTTGGAACGAGTATTAATTATAGGAGTAATTATAACAGTAGTAAAACTTACATATGTTAAAAGAGATTCGGTTTCAACACTTTCATTTTAATTAACGATACTCTATACTCTTGTAAGTAAGTATATTTTTTACATATAGAACATACAATATGTGTGTATCACTATCTCACTATTTTGTTTTTACTGCATTTTTAGTTGACTAAGAAGGAGATGAAGAAAAGGAGTCTTAGAAATAGAGAACAAAAGACTTAATTAGTTATAAGTCTTCGCTTAATATATTGAGGATGTTTGGATAAAAATATGATTAAATTATTGTACCTAGATGAGGTTTCTGCATTGTTTGTCTTAATCATTGTTTAATATACTGATAGGTTGGAATTACAAATAGCTCATTTTAAGCTTATAAAATTCTCAACTACTATTGTAGGAGCATCTGTAGGGGGTGACCTGGAGGGGCTGAAGCCCACCCCCAAATTACGGAACTTTTGCTTTTTAATAGATAATTGAATATAAATATTTGATTTTTTTAAAATTAATATTTGAAATATAATTTCATTATTTAAATTTTTTCCCAAAAAAATTAATTTTCTTTGAATAACTATAAATTTTTGAAATTCTTCTCCAAAATATTTATTTTTTGAAATTTATTTCCAACAAATTAATAATATAAAAATAATTATGAATTTTTCAATTTTTTCCTCAAAATTTGATATATAATTTATTAAAAAAAAACTCAAATTACGCCCCTGTGTTGAATTGTACTTCCATTGTCGGCAAGAATTGGCAAACTACAATCCGATTCTGGGCATTCTTTTCGGAAATAAGGTTACGAGATACAATACACATACTTAGGTGCATGATACAACTGCTTATATAGATGTCGCTCCATGTACTACTCACGATAAATAGATAATACTTTTTTAAACAGATCTTTATTAAGATCTGGAAAAGTTCGGGTATCCAAATCCGGATCGATTATTGGATCTTTTCTTTTCTTACAAGTTTATTTATTAATTACTCAGTACTTCGGATCCGAGTTCATAACCAGTCCTATCTATATCTAAAATTACGAAATAAGAAGTTAAAGGTGTTACATATATCATATTTGTACAACTCATAAATGAGAATGGGTGATAAAATCGGTCAACGATTTGAAAACAATAGAATTCTTGTCCAAGGTATGTACTGAAATATCAGTCCAAATTGGTCTTTGATCGAGCCCCAATATATAAATCTGTCATCCAAGTTGTACATCCATTCACAACTTCGAATCCATCATACAAACAAATTATGGATCAAAGAGTTTGAAGTTAATTGCAACAGCTCATTCTATCGATATTAAATTTGTGTATCAACAAATTATTCTTAATAACTTCCTAAAATAGCAGAAATGGCATAAATTAAAGTAGCTAAAATTGACCTCACAAGAAAAAAAAAAAATTTATAAATTATATCTCAAAGGAGCCATATTAAGCCAGTATAAGTCTCTTAAATCAAATGAAGTTTATAAACTATATATAAAATTCTTGGCTATAATGATTCATCCCAGTAATTTGCATACAACCCCTAATATATATTAGACTGTACCATAATAAAAAAATTTGGTATCTCTAGATATTTTTTATTTTATTCCATAAACAAGAAATTCACCATCAAATGTCCTAAAAAATGATGCTTCACGGACACATTCCATTTGAAAATCTATAAAATGTGGAAAAAAATGAAATTTTGATTTTGTTTCCTCAAAATTATCGCTTTCATTCCAGTTACAGGATTATCACAGTACATGGAACATATATATTGCAACAATATTTTAACAATCTTTCTCAAACTTGGCTCATGGTATGAATGGTATGATAAATGCAAATTATCTTTTGGTAGTGCTGATAATGCGTATTTACTTTGACGTTTCTCTTCATTTTTACTACTCAAATATCGTTTTATCATACCACCTGTCTAATATATTATCATTAAACATACTTTTGTTGTTCATTTATGGAATTACAAACCCTATTTTACATATTTATAATTTTGGACTACTACAACTGTCTATTAAACTTTTAAATATAGAACCTTTTATTTATTATTCCTTAATTTTTAGGGTTGATTTATTTTTATTTAAGTATATTTTTATGTTATATTCTGTAAGTTTGATATTTTTTATTTAATACGAATATTTATTCCTTTCTTTTCTAGAACCTTTCAAAAATAAATAATGCATGAATAATTGCTTATAATTATTTTTTTGTATCATTAAGAGGGAAAATCAAACGCAAGTTTAATTTTTTCAGATATAGCTGTCCTGGCTTTCTTGTCCACAAACTTTAGCTCAAGCATTAGTTACTTCTTTTACTGCACGTTCATAAATTGTTCTGTGGTATGGTATTTTGAGAAGTAGATCAGTGAAGACACAAAACTAAAAATAATCCGTTAACTTTAAGGAATAACTACCGTAATAAAATGCTCATTGGCGTTGTTCCAATTATGGATATTAATAATTGGAGTAGTATCTGGCGATACCAAATTTCTGAATTTTGTCATTTTGGTACAGTCTAATGTATATGTGTGAGGTCATCACAAGAAATCAACTCCTAAAAAAATCTGCGATTTCTAACTATTTTTGCAACAAAATAAAAGAAAAGGCTATTTCTTGTAGCATGATATTTCACTTCTTTTATGCAGAAGTTCAAAAAAAAAAAAAGCCTTGCATAGAATATGTAGTTTAACTTAAATGCATTTTTTAAAAGTATAATGCTTGAGAGGAGACGCAATGGTCTCTTAAAGATGACACAGCATAAAATCATATTACAAGGACGAATACAAATTTATGTGGGTAAGATTTTATTATTAACTGGCTCATCTGAAATGAAGTTACTTAATGTATTATGATATTATAAATCCTTAGACGCTATTATTATTATATTTATATAAAGAATACATTTTACTCATTAATTCCGCGATTTTTTCTAGATCTAAATATGATATCTCTGATACCCGAACTTTGGAGCATGAAGAGGTCACACATCGTGATGTGTATGTAGAAGAAGAATGTAGAATTGAAAAGTATCTCGAAAATGGTTGTTCCTGTTCTCTTGGCCCATTGGATCCATTAGAAAACAAAACCCGTGTGTTTTAATTGGTTTGATTATGAATGTGTTTCTTTTCGGCGAGATCACTACCTAGAAATGTCTTTTATCTCTCTATGGAGTCATGAAGCCTATGTTTAGGATATTTTGGTGCCTGTATAGGGAAGATGAAAATATCAAATTCCAAATTATTGGACGGAGAGTTTGTCTGACAACTTTTTCTTTCCTCATGGATTTCAGGGACCTTTAACTCATTATTTGAAAATGAGTTCACTCATAAGTAACATAAGTTACTGAAAATCCATCTAATAACCCGTACAATCAAAATATTAATGAAAGAAGAGAAGGTATTACACTCTTTCTGGAGAACTTGATGAATGATCATGGTATTTTTGTACTGGAAAGAGTTGCATCTCATTATTATATTAAAGCAATTCGTTTCCTGAGTCATTGGAATAGGGAAGTTGTATATAATAAATATACAAAATTATGTTTGTATCAAGGATACGAAAAATATTGCAGTATATCCACTTTTATTCGTCATTGGAAGACTGTGTGGCCCGAATGGGGTATTATGGGTCGGCGAAGCGATGTTTGCCATATTTGTGTTGATTACAAGAATAGGACTCATAATTCTCTCTATGCTCTATGCAAAATAATCCTTTGGTTGATTCGACATTAAATATTAACGACAGTATTAGGACCACATAGACCATATCGAAAGTGAACGCAGAGATTACAACAGGAAAGTTAAATGCACTAAAAATTATCAAAATCTGTTACGTTATTAACTATGGACTTTTCTGAAGCTCACTCCTTACTCATCTATTCAAATAGGAAAAACACATTTCATTTCTCTATATAAAGTTACATTTTTTGTTGAATGAAGGAAAGGAACATTCAATATAGGTATATATTTTTGATGAGGCTGAGGCAGTACATTTTTATATAATATTTTCAGTCTTTGTAATCTTGTTCTATAATAATTTTAGGAAATTATAAAGAAAGAATCTAATTGTCTGACATTTCTCTAATACAATTAATTACTGCGTATAAGTAGTTTTCTGTGTCTTGAAATTCAACTGTGGGTAAGAATGTTAGAATAAGATAGTAAGTTCTTCTACTCATAACAATTAATTTCCTTTACAGAGGCCAGAATAAAAATTATATCATTACGGCTTTTGTAGCATACATTTTCATTTGTGGTGCATTTGATGAAGTTTCGATACATTTTCTTGTTGAAAATCATTGCAAGTTTTCGCCAGACCGTAGCCTTGCCATAGTTTCCAAATCTCATTATAATCTACAAAAATTAAATGTGGGAAGATTTAGTAGAATATGTCGTCAAAGCATCTTCTAAATTCAATTTTATATCTTTTAAGAAGAGTAGATGCCCACAAATACAGTGGTATAATTGGAGGAAATTTTTAATCAAGTATTTCTGCCCTTTAGAAGGAATAAAGAACTATCACATGTTCACTTTTAAATCTACTTCTCCTGGAGTTGTACACGTAAAAAAATGGTCTGGCAGTCCACGAACTCTTTATGTAAACTTGTTAAAACATGGAATTTTGGTCTAGTGAATCACCTCTCTCGATTCCTGAAGAGTATATTTTAAAGAAAAAAAACATATCAGAGGAAATAATGGAATATCTTATGAAAAATGTCGTTCCTGAATAACCTCTTTTCCTAGATCCGTCACTTTATCCAATGAGTCTTCATAATTTTATCTTCACCGTCTTATTATATTTTGTAATTATCTAATATTTAATTAAAATCAACATTATCGGCTAATTTATTACAAGGTATCACTCAACATTAAGTTGTTTGATTTTATAAATTTGTAATCCACACCTTTTATATTGTCAGACTCAGAATGCTATTTTGATTGTACAAGTAACTTATCCACCCATTTTGATCCAGAAAAAGGACTCCCACATGAATATGTAACTGATGTGTTTAAAACATATGGAAAATAATCAAAAAGTGTTTTTCATGCGAAGGGTGTGATTTGCAAAGTAAATATGTTAAGAAGAAGATAAAAAAATGTGGAACTTTTATAAATTGCAAAAAAAAAATCTTAAAAAAGCATGTAAAAGATTTATATGTGCGAATTAAAACTGATAACCTCTGGATGTAATTAATGTAAATATGGTTTTTTTCTTATGGAACGAAATTTGTAATAATTTTCCATTTGAAAACTTTTTCCAGGAATTACTTTTACATTCAAATTTTAACAAATTGCATTTAGTTGTTAATAATAATAAACTAAACATTAATCTATTTGTATTTTTTGTTTGTTTTTAAATTTACGTGTAATTATTTAATAATCCAGGAATATACCTTTAAAAAATGGGAATTAGTAATGTTTATTGAGTATTTAATCTAGGCCAATATACTTTTATACCAAAAGGGGTATAAAATAATGATATATACCTACTTCATTTATATCGTTATACTAAAAAAATATATAGAAATTAAGATAATCATTTATTAGAAATATTAAAAATATATATTTGTTCTAATAGTTCACAAGATATAATTTTGTAAATCTAAAACTGACATGTCTACTATTTAATTAATATTATGACTCATATTATAGCTGGGTCTAATGGTGTGAAATTTATTGATAACTTATGAATCATTATTAGTAATAACCATCATCTTTTACAAGAAAATATAAAGACTGGATTACAGTATAACATCACAAAAAGTAGTTCAGAATTAATTTTATTATTATTTCTATTTTCAAATATAAAACCATTTATTCCAGATATTCCCAAAGTTTAAAATAAAATATGTTCTCACTTGATAATACATGTTTAAATAATAATGTGACTTTAGCAGGTTAGTATTTTTTCATTTTAAAAATTAAAACAATAAAACATGAAATATATAATACTAATGTAAATCTGTCAGATATAGAGGGAGGGAGAATTCACATTCTGAACCTATAAAGTCTTCATTAGGCAGCATCCATACTTGTTTGTCAACTCTATTACTCAATTTAACTATTAATTAAAAAGATAACACTAATAATGGCAATAAATACAATTCAAAGAGCTAATCTTATATTTCACTTGTAATATAATTTAAGATTGATATACTTGAAATGATATGATTAAAAAAAATAAACGTTTTAAATTCAATAGTACTTACAATTTACAAATTCTAGATCATATCTCTTCGATATATTGAAGCCAAGAGTTATTTTATTCTGAAAAATTATCTAAAGCTATAAATAAGAATATATATTATAATCTTGGGAGAAAGGAGGCTCAGACGATGATATCCATAAAATTTTTGCAGTTCGGAGTACAGATTATTTTCAGTCAAAAACATGCGATCCCGGAAGAAAGGGTAATAACAAATACTGAGACGCAAAAGCCATTTGAAGTATCTATTAACAACTTGCAAACAAATGTTGGACAAGATAACATATACTCTCTATGCAAGGCACATCCATATTGTATCAATTAAAAAAAATGACTTGGCACAATTTAATTGACGAATTTGAACAATTTTGGTGGATTTGAATATTTTATGCAGTTCAATTCAACTCAAATCTAACAAGACTTGTTATGTTTATATAAAGACACCTCCTATTATGCTCAGCTGTGCCAACTATTATAGGTACATTTTTTTTTAACAGGATATTTTGATAATAATGCACCCTAATTTGCGCACTCTACAGAGGGTTAATTAAATTATTTATATAATAGAAATTGTGGAACATATACAAAGAATAGTAAACTAACATCGACTTGATTATACGAAAAACAATCGTATGTTACTTTCTGGTAATTGCCTCACATATATAAGATTGTTTTAATGTTGACACACTACAAAGATACTTTGTTTGTATAAAATTTAAAGAAGCAAAATGGATCTTCGTAGACTCTCAATCTTTGTATCAAATCTAACTGTGTTGTACTTAAAATTAACAATATATGTTTCTAGTAGTTTTTAACTATCTATTAATATAATATTATAACAAGTATCAATTGTTTTAGAACACAAATTAACGTAATTAACATATAGAATATTATTGATTTGACCAAAAATATATTTATTAAAACATAAAAAACAAAGCCTTACTATGAGATTTTTATTGAATCATATATCTCTTAGCTACAATTGTGATCTTCAACTTATTCTTCATTGCTTCACAGGATTAATTCATCATCAATATAGCAATTAATGCTGTATCAAATGAACAATAGATAGAGAAACAAATTTTTAATATACATTTGCTTCGGTAATGCTAAATTGTGTTTCAGATCTACGAAATAGCTTCAACAATTTTAAATTTGCTAATGTTTCCTTTTATTGATTGATCTATGCGAGATACAAAATAACCCTTTTATCATTAATTGATTAATAAGATGAAAACGTGTTCAGTTAGCTATGGTGTAAAATAATGAGTCATCACCTATTCTTTAATTTCTTTGTTGGATGGGATCAAGAATTTTTACAATAGCTTAGAATGTATACTTGATTTAAGAGACTTAAATTCGTCCCTACTTATATGACCCTCTTCAAATAAGATATATCAATTTATCATTATTTTATTGTGACGATGAATTTTGACTACTTCAAGTGCAATTTGCAGTCCTTTAAAAGGGCCATAAGACTAATTTTAAATAAAAATGGACGATAATTTTTCGTGGAATACACATGTAATCCAATCTCAATTTTGAGAAAAATACTTCTAGGCAATAAATATAAAGTACTGTTGACCGTTATGTGATTTAAAAAATCTTTTGAAAAAAAAAAACATGATTAATTAAGCTAATGCAGGACCAAAAAAATGTTGATAGGGGATAAAAGATAATTGGCTCAGCTTCGTTGTAATTGTTCAAAGCTTTTCGGATAATATGTTTTTTTTTAAATCTTACAAGATTATAATTTATTTTTATATTTGATGAACAATTTGAGTATTTTTGAAATCAGTATCTAATCTTTTTTTTTTTTTTTTTTTTTTTTGAGATTATATGAATACCATATTTACAATGACCTTGTATTCAATATTGCTTTATCTTTCTGATGAAATATATATATTATGTTTAAAATAGAGTGGTAGAACTGTAACAGAAAAAAAAAAAAATAACTCATGAAGAATTTGTGAATAATAATAATCCACTAACTATTCATGGGTTCATTATATTTTGTTTGTGGTCACTCATTAGACAGTGATGGAAATCCGGTGTATTTTTTAGCTGGCCCATTTTTTGGAATTGGTAGTCTGAAGAATGCATTTTCTTTTCCTTAGCAGTTGTCATTATTATTTAATTCCTAAGTAGTGAACATCCTTCACTACTTTATAGATTCAATTATATTCCAATCCTGATGGAACATTCGTGTGTGCTCATAAAATACGTAGTGTTACCCCAAGGAGTTGTTGCAGAGTTATAATTCTTGGACTCAGTGCAGAACTGGGGATCGATATCCGAGTAATTATTTCAAATGTCCTAGTTTATATCCTTTTCTGCTTCCGACTTTGTCACAAATGATTGAAGTTGATCTAATGTAACGTCATGAGCATTATTCTTCCAATATATTCTTAAAACTATTAAGGTTACCATGTTGATTTTCGTTTTTTTTAATGTCCATTCCACACTGGATTTTCATTATTACTCATTCATATCAAATATATACACTCATTTACGCACTCTCGATCAAAATAAAATGTGATGGGGTATGTTCGGTGAATGCAACGGTAATATAAATGTAATATTTATCTACATACATAAATACCATCCATAACAATAACACCAGTCAAAAGATATTCATAGCTTAAGTACACAATTTTATACCTATGAGTATTTAAGTTGATATTTTTTCTTCTCCATTGATATGTCAATCACCTCCTTCCAAGAGTATATTTTGTCATTACTAGTGATTAGATTTTTTTTAAACCAAAAGTGTAGTGATTAAAAGAGTAAAAATAAATGCTCTTTGTTCATCATTGTTAATTCTTTAATATATCATTGTAGTGCTGACATCTCCCTCAAGAAAAAATCTCACTTTTCTTAGATTTCAAATATTTTAAATATGAGAAATCAAATAAATATATAAATATTTTATTATTCTAAAATTATTTTTCTACTAATGCTATTTTAAATGTAAAAAGGTTATCCTCTTTATGTAAGTAAATCATTTTTCCCCCCAAAATCTGATAAAATGAAGTTGATGTTAACAAAAATGTTAATTTATTAGTAACATAAGTCTCGCTCTCGTTTTCTCCTCGCCCTCTCCAAAAACCGTACCCTAGTAATTTTTTCCTCTTGTGCTCCTTTTTTATTTCAATTCTCAAGGTCAATTATAATTTGGGTTGGATATTTTGTAAAGATCATGAAGAAAGCAAAAGCGTTACGTATGACACTACTTAATTCAAATCCTTGTTAACAACAGCTAATTATTATGTAATT
Organism: Lepeophtheirus salmonis; assembly: GCF_016086655.4. NCBI lineage: Eukaryota > Metazoa > Arthropoda > Copepoda > Siphonostomatoida > Caligidae > Lepeophtheirus > Lepeophtheirus salmonis. The sequence goes on from NC_052135.2 coordinate 53,543,087, forward strand.
TTGAAGGGGAAATATACAATACTGGTATTGAGAGGAGCATTTTCATCATTTAAACTATTATTTGCCCAAAAAATATTTTAAAATTATATTCAAACAAATAAAATTTTATTTTATTGTACTTTTATAAAAATCAAGCCAAAATTAGTTGAGAGTTCATCATTCAAAGAGAGAGATTTGTATACCAAGATGTAAATCTCTTGATATGAACAACGCGTCTGGGATTATTGACCACTGTTCTAGAATATTTTAATCAAATTATTGTTTATGCAAACTTAATTACATCGAATTTTTCTTATATTTTAATGTAGGAATTATAAAAAATATTAAATTATCTGAAATATGAAAATCTTAAATTTCCAAATTCTATCAAACGATGATCGAATAATTTCTCCATTTATTTTTCAAAGGACATTTTATTTTAGGAAGGATTTTATGACTTTTTTATAAAAGACATTACTTGCTTCTTTACAAATAAACCAAATTTAAAATTCGCTTATTTAGAATACCAATTTCCAAATCAACGGAAGGAGTCGAATATATTTAGAAACATGGTATTCTAATGTTAATTGTTGGAATTAAAACTTTGCTAGAGTGGATCGTTTTAACTCACTTGGGGTAAAATTATAGTCTGAAACTCAATGTGCATAGGTTCGATCCTCGCTTGCCCCTGTAGAAGGAATATATATATTATGTATATGGACGTCTAAGAAGTTTCCTTAGTCAGACAGAGTAAATGTAACACCATAATGTTTACTTCTACTTAATTAATGCAACTTTATCCCACCAATTAAGGGAACATTAAAAAAATGTCTAATAGTAATATATCAAATATCTAAAATTCTAAATTTGAAGATGAGTGTATATTTATTTCTAATATGCGGATAATCAGTGGATATCTTAATATTTTAATGGAAAAAAGTAAATAATGCAATGCAAACAGCTTTACAAAGAAAAAAAAAACTCGCACACTTAAAAATGTTAGGATTAACAACTTTAATTAAAATGTCATATCTATGTTTCTTTTTTTTAAGCATACCGGCAGGTCATATTTTCTACAACTCCAGTATTCTGCTAGCTTTATGTAAGTATATATATCAGTAAAGAGGGGAAAATCACATTTATCATATGTTAAATATTAAAATAGATTGTAATAAATCTATTGTATTTTCTATAAAAAAAATGGTATTAAAAATTTACACTAAAAAGGACAGATGGGAACTTTTCTTATGATAAAAAATAAAATACAAACTCACTCATTAAAATATTTATAAGTTTCATCATATATATTTTATAGTTTTTAATTAATACGAGTAATAGTTTACTTGAAGCTTGAAAAAAATACTTTTCATTAATATTAATGAAGGAATACAAGATTGTGATTTACGAACATGAGAATAAAATATATCTAAAATTTTATTTTTTTATATATTAAATGACTTTTATTATGCAATCCTTAAAACTTCTATTTATTTAATACGAATCCTGTTAAATCTACTTTTTCATGGAGGAAAAATAATTATTGTAAATGAAAATTGTCATATAAATCAATACATGATAATGTTTTTAATTAACCAACATTTCACCCATGAGAAACCAAATTTTCTGTTTATTTTTAAATATAACCTTAGACATGAACTTAGACTTTAACATCACATTCTCGTTGATGCAATGTGAAAATGAAAAAAGAAACCATGTGATGATTTGTAAATATAATTTTAAATAAAATGTATAAAATACGTCCTTATTCAGTTAACATTATATTCTATTTTTTGTCAGATATGGATTTTTCCACTTTCCTCAATAGTGTTCGTAGCATAATTGATTTGTTGAACTCAAAACCTCATGCCCCATTGGCCTATTATAAATTAATTTTGCATTTTTTTTCTTTCATTTTTTTTGAAGGAAGCTTGAGAAATACAATAAAAATAGTCAGGGGGAGTAAGGTGGGCACCTTCCTTTATTTAATGTAAAAATTATTTACATTAAAAAAGATGGGCTGTAGGGGATGTGGTAAAAAAAAAAATATCTTTTTACATGCAAATTTAATGTTTGAAATTTTGTGTGAATAGCTATGGAATTTTTGTAAATTTTTGTTGAAAAAGCTATGAATTTTGAAATTGTTTGTTAATTAAATTGTATTAATGAAACTGCTTGTAACTGGGGATTTTCGAATTTTTTTTTACAAAAATATTAATTTAAAAAAAATATTTTTGAATAAAATAAGTTTTTTTTGTTTGTTTTTTTTTAACTACACATGTACACCTGCCATTTTGCAGATATTGATTTTTGCGTGTTCATACTCATATATAATTGTAGATTGCTTGAGGGCCCTTATATCACAAAGTTCACGCCTACTTATTGCTCCTCCAACTTTGATATGTAGAAAGCCAATATCCCGTGGATTACTTTTTTGGTTTTTATAAAATTTTAATTTGTTGTTTTTTATAAAACATAATGCGGGGGTCGATTGAAAAGTCCATGTGAAGTCCAAGAAATAGGATTACTGGCACGTATCGAGGTTATATTTAGATAGTAGTATCTCTTGGAAGAACACACACCAATTTTTAGGGAAATCAGTTTATTTCAGGCTGTTTGGAATTTGTTTAATTAGAAAAATATTCCGGTAAGATTATGGAGACTGCCTTTTGGATTTGCAAAGAATAATCCTCATCGAATATCTGGAAAAGGATAAAACTATTACAGGTGCATATTATTCATCGTTATTCGAACGTTTGAAAACCGAATTGTAAGAAAAACACACACAATTTCCCCCCAAAAAAAGAGTCCTTTTCCATCATGACAATGTACCAGTTCAAACCTCAGCAGTTGTGGTTGACAAATTAATAGAAATAGGGCTCCAACTCGAAATGACCACAGCACTAGTAATCTTATGCACCTTTTCTCTTCTGTCATCCATCTCCATATCATGGATTTTTTTATGATTTCTTGATAAGTAACTTCAAAAGGGCGTCCAGAAAGTTCGGGGCTTCTGGCGATTTTGAAACCAATTCTAAACTGTTCTAATCGAAGGTGCAGAGTTCCCATTATGTTTATCAAACTTTTATTTAGTTTTTGAGGCGTTTTGCCTTTCATAAAGTAATGTATATTCAACTCACGAAAGTATAACCTGGTAACACTCCAGCAGTGCCATCTCTCGGACTTTGCACTAACTTTTCAAACAACTTTTGTATCAGATGTAATACCAGGGACAGCTAACTGAAAAACACATTTTTCTTCTCCTTTATTTTTCACTCTGTCACTCTATCTTTCTCTATATTCATACCCTGCAGGGACTGTTTGATTTACAAGAATAGCCACTATGGCGCCCTTTATCCAGTTAAAACCTTACAGGATCCCAAATTTTGAAGAGTAAGAGGAAGTTGAATTTCTCTCAAAAATTTCAAATTACTCCATCATATCATTTTTTTGTATTATATATTTTTTGTATTATATTATTTATTTGTATTTTTCACATTGCATAATGTTTTCAGTCATCAATATCCTCTAAAATCCTATTGGGGTTTGTCGTGCGATACTAGCACTGTGTATCTAAAAACAGTCCCTATTAACAAATTAAATTTTTAAAGGGAAGGAAAAATTGCATATATCACTTAAAAACGGTCATTCATGGTACTTAAGAAGCAACATCTTGCGGTAAAAAAGTTTTCACATAGCCAAAGAAATATCCTTATGTGTATTTGCTCGTTTTATCACTTCATTTATGGATTAGCTTCGTATAGAGATTTAATCAAATATGAAATAAAATTATCCCTTTCATTCAATTTATGAGTGTTCGTAAATAAAGGATGTTCCTGTTATGTAATGATTCTGTACTTGTATTATGACTTTGATGGATCCATAGAGTCTCTTCACTGACCATTCATTTATTAAATTCTTTGTAAATTGATGTGAAATTTACCTGGACTTCTCAAGGGTTTAATATAAAAAAATTATTGATCATTTTTTGATATTTGAAATTACTTTTTATGTCCCCACGAAATGCAAAGATACGATTTAAGTAATATTTTTTTTTGTACAACCAACCCTTTTGCATAATTTACTAAATCAATATGCATTTTAAACGTAGTTTCCCTTTCATAGACTTACATAATTATAATTTATAATTTGTACGGTAACAGGAAAAAACGAGAATAGACGCTCAGTAGAGTGGAAACCTCTTTTAAAATAATTTTTCTTATAAATTAACATTTCTTTCTGCTGCATGTTATTAGCTAAACGATTGCAATGTTGAACACTTTTTGACCTTTTTTGTCACCATGACCTTTTGTATGGCCTTGAACTTGTTGTTATCAACATAGATATGAGATATCTTTATTTTAACTACAATACAGCACTAGTTAAAGTGATGTATATCGATTTGTTCAAAAGTTATGGTCAATTATGCGTTGTTAGGGTGACCTTGACCTTCGATATTGTTCTCTAAAAATTGAAAAACTTGTTATTGTTAATATGTTTAATCTTTCTACAAAGTTTTACCAAAATCAGTCAGTAACTTTTTCATTTGTCTCACTTACAAACAGACCAAGGCGAAGAAACTCTAATTATAGGGGAATTTTCGATAAATTTAGACTATATGAAGTGATTAATAAATAATGATACTTTAAATGTTTTCTTGAGTTAATGATGAAGTGATTTAGATAAATGAAAGAAATAAGGGGGGAGCGCGTTATACAATATACAGTTAACATATATACGTTATATACTATTAATACTTAAACTATCCTTCCATTATAATGGCAAAATTACATTTTGAAGAAAACTCGTGAAAATACTTTTTAATTTTATTTATGTAAAATTTGTTAGGAAATTTTATAAAATTGTTTCTAATCAGTTTCACAATAAAACAACTGATGGTACCAACCCCCGTTAAACGACGAAATCAGAAATGACACTCATTTATTTTTTTAAATTTGTATCTGTAATTATCTTAAAGTAAGGATTTTTTTTCTTTAAATCATACTAATATAAGTATTTTTAGCATTTAATTGATATTTACGATTGCAAAATGGATGGAATAGTTATAAAAATGATACCAAAATTTAAATGAAGTAATTATTATAATATTATGTTTTTTTTACCCAGTTCATTAACTGCGTCATTATTAGGATGTTTACTAAGGGAGGGTTAATGATCATTTTAATTTTCTCTTACACAAATAATAGTAGGTACAAACTGGAACAACACACAGTGGTGTAGAACCTCCCTTCCCGTACTAGTAGTATCATAAATGACCTCATCAAAGTTTCAAAACTATGCTAGTTAACAAAATAACAATATTTTAGTCTCTTCATATAAATATACGGAGTGGTCCATTAAATTATGAACACTTTGAATTTTAAACTTCAACAAAATATATCGATTGATTAACAATCGAATTTCAACAAAATTAATACAATAAATAGATGTGTGTCTGAGCTCTCTTAACCATTAATGTTATCACTCTTAGCAGCAATGATGGCTTCCAGACGGCGGATAGGCTTGGCTCCTGCTGTGGATGTAGTCCCCTGTCATGACGTACCAGTGCTGGCTGACAGCGGATTTTAGGCCATTAGTGTTTGGATGACGGAAACTGAAGGTATTCACCTCAAACATGCACCCAAAAGGTTGGCATGAGGGCTGTAGGATGGCCAAAAGTGTGATAAAAGAGTTCAAAATAACTCAAAATAATCTTGCACCGGAGGAGATGGGGTTTCTTTATTGATGTTATCAGTGGTGGCCTCTCCCCCGCTCACAAGGCTCTATCCACCTACTTTTTTGATATTTCTCTGGGCGGTCAGGTGTGAAACCAAGAAATCTCTTGCAAGGACCCTCAAAGACTTCAGGGGATTAGTCTTGGATGTTTTCTTTAACTCCTCCGGGTCCAGTTTGGACTTTTCTGGCCACTTTGAGATTTAATTATTTATATAAAGTAATATATATACAAAAAGTCTTCCTGTAGTATTTTCTAAGACTTTTGATGCTTCATAAAATACAATTTTCCCCCGATAACTAAGGTTTAAAAAATCGATAATATTTTACGGCAAATTAAAATGTTATCAAAAATGATACCCTCTACCTTCTAGTTTTAAAAACGGCGACTGATCTCTAAATGTGAAACTATATTTTTAACATGATACACTTATCTACACAACCAAATTTATAAATTTGCATATTTGAACCTAGATATATAGGCACCTATACAGCCCTTTAGTATGTAATACGGATCATTTTTCAATCAAAGCTTACTCTCTTTACATTTCCCCTTCTAAAATATACTTCACATGTGTACTTAGAAAATACATAAAAATCTTAATTTTCATTCATTTAATTTTTGTAGAAGGAAATCATAATAACAAATATTAAAAAAAGTTTCATTAAGAAATAAAATATAGTACAAATATTTGATGAAAAACTTATATTAAAAGTAAACAGCAAACGAACAAAAATTATATACGAAAATATAATTTATATTTGTCTTACATATAAAATATTATTTTTTTCTTCATTTTTTTTCAAGCAAAAAAATATATTGAAAGCAAGAGATACATGAACATTTTTGATTCAATTTCTTTTTGAGTATGTTAAGAGATGTTTGAAAATACTCTGTGTACAAACACACTCCACTCCGTTTATTTTCATAAATGTTGAGAAAGTTGATTTTATGTCTTATACGTGGGGGTTCAATGACTTACGAATTTTTATAATTAAGGAAGGTGTAATGATTGAAATTAATTCATATTTCGAAATATCAAAGTATAAACAATTAGTTACAAAACAAAACAAACAAGAGCTCTCTTGATTACTTACGAATCGAGAAAATGACACATGAACCAGATTGACAAATTTCCTTTAGCGCACTCCAAACAGATGGGATTCTCCAGTACCAACGTCTACGCCGTCAGCAAGTCCGAATCGTTGGAGAGGAAGAAGAACTCTGTCAAAAAGGTCAAATTGGTCACGGAGAAGTTAAAGGAAACAGACCAGGCCAATACTCTCAAGTCTGTGAGGGCCCACACTAGTGATCTCGAGGTTTCACTATCTAAAAAGTGGATGGAAAGAGCCTTTTGAGGGTGGAGAGGGCACTTTTGACACCGGCAATGGAAGAACCACATTTTCTTGGTTCCGTGACTCCTTTGATTCAGTTTTGAATGAGTATTTTGAGTTCTTTTGAACTCTTTTTTGACACTTTTGGCATCCATACAACCCTAACAACAAACTGGCTGGTTGTCTGCCACCCCTACATACAGGGATTCAAGTCTACTATCAGCCATGACAGACGAGTACATCCGTACTGGGAGATATACCTGTTTCCGCCGCCTGGAAGCCATCATTGGCGCTAAGAGCGGCTACATTAATGAGTAAGAGTTCTTAGAAAGAGACCTCTATTTAAAGTATTAATTCTGTTGAAATTCTATTGTGAATCAATATTTGTGAATTGTGATCTTGTTAAAATTTAAAATTCAAATTGTTCAGTTTTGAATGTAGCACTCGGTATTATGGCCTGCTCACACAATTTAAAATTTTGTCTTCACATCATATTTTATCTTTCTATCTTCAAATTGGAGAAAGGTTATGGAGATAATTGAAGTTCAATCATTGCAACCTTTTAATAATAAAGAAAGAACTTCGTTATGGGACGAAAATCATATTTTATTGAAGTAAAAGGAGACGGATCTCGATTTTTTCGAGTTATTCCGTCAAATAGCTCTTTGGAGGAAAGTATATGGAAGGTCTCATTATGGGAAGGATGTGTCTAAGTTCGTCTTTTAAGAGTATCAGGGGAAGGGGAGTCAGAGTAGACTGAGGGATGACTCTGGTATTGGAGTGGATTGTTTCTCATTGGCTTGTACTCAGCACTCTTTCATGCATCTATCATGACGTGTACAGAAAGTTCACCTCCCTTTTTTCATCCCAACACATGTTCATCCCGAAGTATCTTCATCACAAGGAAAGTTTATTCCAACACAAGTTCATCCCAAAGAAAATTTATCCCGCGCATATAAATATTGAAATTGAAATATATAGGAATGAAAAAATCACCAATGACGTAGAATTTTATTCAACTTTTTAATACAAACATTTAATCATTCAATAATATATTGCGAGCAACGTTCCTCTCTATGAAGTTTCTTCAGGATGAACTTGCCTTGAGGTGAAAAAAGCGAAGTGAATAATCGTGTAACTCTATAATGAACCATGAAAATATAACTATTTTCAAGAATACGTTGTAAGGAAGTCATAGTGTCCAAATCCAATAGGATATAATAAGTGTCACTTTGCTCAGCAAAGTTCTTTCCTTATTTTCAAAAGATTTACCCTTTTCTTTAATTATATGTATATGGTATGAGTAATTAAGTACTATTTTTGGAATACGAAGAGGATCTGAATGAAGATGCAAAATAATGAATGGGAATTATGAATATAGGTAGATATTAAAAATATATCTTAATATTTGGTTTCTTATATTGCTCGTACTATGTAGGTTTTATTGATGATATTTGATAACCTCGACAAAAATTGTACCGGCCTCTTTTATCAGTACTAATTGAAGTTTAATATTATTCTTGCCTTAGACGAGACTAAAAGTAGATCCAGACATTACTTATTTTCCCATGTACCCGGGGTATGATGACTTGAACTCGGAACCAGAAAGACATGGAACATGAAGACTCAGACGTTACCTGAACACTGAAAAAGTGGAATAAAATACAGCTCTGAATATTGGATCTAATGTATCTTTACTCTTTTCTTTAATTATATTGAGTATTTACTATTTAGAATGAGTAATTCATAATTATTTATGGAATATGGAGATGATCTATAATGAAAATGCAAAATAACTATTGAGAATTATGAATATAGGTAGATACAGTATAGTATTATATCTTAATAGTTGGTTTTTTATATTGATTGTACAAAGTAGGTTTTATTGATGATAACCTCGACGAAAATGTGTAGCAGCCTCATTTTTCAGTATAAATTAAAATTGAGCCTACAAATTTCCCTATAACAGAGGTTTGATATGCCATGAAGGGATAAGGTTATCGTTGTTGGTTTATTGATTGCATCACTGTTTTCATCTGTACTATTGAGATTGAATTGAAGTAAGCAATTGTTTTCGATAATCATAATTAAGAAACTAAATTTTTACTTAAGAGAAATCGTAGTTTCGTCTTAGACAAGAGAAATAATTTATTTCTACAAGTTCTTCCTTAATTTTTGTCAACAATACTTTACTTTGGGACTCCATTGACTTTGTGATGGGGTAAGCGAAAAAGGATTACTCTACTAAATATAAAGTGTCATGAATTTTACAAGATTTGGATTACTATCAATGTGGAGTGGACATTGCAGGAAACATGCATCTTGTTCATATCCGACATAAAATTAAATGTATCAAGACTTGATTCAACTATATTTTTTTGTATAAAGCTTCAAGTTATTTCGAATTTTCTAAAAGCTTGGCTCACAAAATCACAAGGGACACTTGACAAAATTCTTATAGCCTTGACATAAATTTAAACTTTTACTCCTTCATTATTGACAAAAAAGGAATTAAAATTAATATTTATATACTATATATACTGTATATCCTATATAATTAAAATAATTTATGTGTGTGTGTGTCTAATGTATGTCTCACTTAGTAACAGAAAAAGGAAGTACGTACATTAAATAAGAATTAAAAAAATGGAATTAGGAAGAAGACGGGCAAGTTAATCTTAGTATGTATCTTCAATTTTCATTATATTTATGGTTGAAGAAGGAACCTGGTAAGTTAGCAATGACAATACCAATAAATAAATTATAGGGTCATACATTTGAAAAAGTGCTTTATACTTACCAAAATCAGTATTTTTACATGTTTATAGTAAATCGTTTTAGTTTAAAATTTTAACATAAATAAGCTATTTTTCATGGACTATCTTTAAGATATCGTGTTCGTGCAATTAAGTCATGCAATAAAATTGAATGCTATTTAATGTTATAAAAATAAATATAATTGTAATATTTATTTGCTCCTGTTACATGCATAATATTTTGTTGAAAATGTATAAGAGTTCATCATAAGAAAAGTAAGTAATATTGGAAGTGTACGGACAAAAGTCTTAAAAAGAATGGATTAAAAAATACTGATATAACATAAACACTATATTTTATTCAAATGGAAATATTTATTTTATCTTACATTTTATTTAATTCTCCTTCATAGCAAAAAGAAGACAGTGTCTCTGAAGATGCATCACAAAGGGGTCCACAACATATTTTGTAAATAAAATGTTTATTATGTAGTAGTAGCTGCAAAAGAAATAAGCTTGTTCTTGTATACATTCACCTATATATTAAAATGAAACTTTCCGAAAAAAAGACAAACCAAATTTTTTGACTTCTTTCCAGTCAGAATTTCCAATGAATTTAAATTAAACATGGACATTAACCGGATAATCTCTCTGAATACCCGAGGGGGTGAAGATAGAAGATCCAGACATGTACTTATGAATCATTTGATATCATTTGTCTTCAAGACATTAAATTGGAGAACTTTTCCTAGTGTAATATTAACCATTTGTATTATTTGTAATATTTGATAACCAAAAAGGTTTCCGTGTTTTTTACGGGGAATAGTCTGTACAGAGGAGTCTTAACTCTGATTACGGGGAGACTTAAGGATGTTTCTTGTATCAAAGAATACTCCAACAAAAGTGATTGGTACAAAATTCAAATAGATGCCCATGTATTAAAATTTTGTCTTATAAATACTTATGGCCTCAGTGATAAATCCTTTTCTTTCTTACAGGCAATTATTAATAACCAAAGGAAAGCTATTTTACCTTTTATTTTAATTGGTGATCTAAACGTTGATCTTTTTAAAATTCCTCCCCAAACCCGAATGTAACCATTTTGAGAAATTTAGTTTGCAAGTTTAGTCCTGTAAATATCATTCGTGTGTTGTGCTCGTTAGATATTTTTTCTTGGAGAAGGGGAAGTCAAATGTCAAAAATTGATTTAGCTTTGGTCTCTCCTCAATTAGTTTGTTTGTTGAAATGAGCTTCATATAAACCGGAACCTCATTCCAATTATAAGTTAATTATTATGGAACTTCATGGAAAACGGAACAATAATATTTTTAAAATACCAAAATAGATCCAGGAAGAAGATAAATTTAAGATGAAACTAAAGACGTGCTAGACGAGAATTTTCGATGATTCATTTTCACCAAGTCAAGCAGAACAAATGCTGAGGAGAATTATAAAAGTTACTTAATTTCTTGAAAAAAAACCCCAAAAAAAGAGAGTCAAGGATCCAAAATGAAATTGAAATGATTCTTGAAGAGCGCTCAATTTTCTCTCAAACAGTTATGACAGACTCCGTCAATTATTTTTGGGTTGCTGTGGCAGAAATGGAGTAAAAATGTAGTTTGGAGAGTAATGCCCATTTTAGACTAAAGCACCTGTCAGTAAAGGGTAATTTCTCAGCATGGATAATAATGAAAAAGAAACATGGGTAAAGTTCTCACAAATACGGGTGATATTGTGAATTATTTTCATACTAGATTTCAGAAAATAGTAGGCACAGAAAGAAAATGCTTTCCTAACAGAAAATCAATCTCAAGTCATCCGGACAACATTATACTTACAAGGGAAAATATCGTTCATTTCATCAAATTTCATGTGAAGGACAGTAAAGCATCAGGTCCTGACGGTATTTCAAGTAAATTTGTACATTTTTTTCAGATTAAGTTAGAGCGTATCTGCAAAAAATTGTTTACTCCATGCAAAAATCCGAGAAAAAGACCAAAAACACAGACGAAGGTTTGCTCTCGTTCCAAAAAAAAAGTTGATGGAAGAGATGTTCATCACTGGAGGCTTATTAGAGTTCTCAACGAATTCTATATAATTCTGTCCAGAGTACTAGCTTGTCAAATGGAACCAATTTTAAATAAAAATATTGGAGTTGCACATAAAGGTTTTTCAAAACACACGGAAATATTGGATGTTTCTCGCAATATTCAGGCTGCCATTGACTATGTAATTAAAAGAGATAAATTTGGTGTGATTTTAGCTGTTGATTTTTATAAAGCTTTTGATTCGATTTTTCATCGGCAAATTTTTAGAGCGGTCAGGATTTTGCTTCCAAAGCAGGATTTTAATCCAGTTGGGGCACTGCTATTTAACGGCACGTCAACAATTTCTATAGATGGTGTGGAGAATAAACCAGTTAAATTGAATCAAAGCTGAAGCAAGGTATATACTTCTGCTCCATTTCTTTTTATTGCTGCGATTGAGAAGTTTGTAGTAGAGATATCAAAAAGTATGGCGGGTTCGGAGTATGTTTTGAGGGAGATAAGTATATCATTGACTTATATGCGGATGATGTTATTCTCTCAGTGGAAGCATGTTCGGAGGCTCAATTAATAAAGAGGCTGGAAGTACTATTAAATTTCTTTGGGACATTTAGGAAGAGGAGTCTGAATTGGAGTAAAACTACTGCTTATGCTTATCGGTTCATGGAGTCCTGCTCAAGAGCTCAAAGTTGGGAGCTGCAATATAAAAAGGAAGATTGATATATTAGGCATCACATGGGAGAGCTATGGTATCCACAAAGATAAGTGGAACCAAATTAAGTCAACAGTAGATCAAAAAATAAACCTCTGGAGGAGTTTAAATCTACAAAAAAGAATAGACCTATACAATACTCGTGTTATTCCTGCAGTAATTTATTATGCTACAGCAAGTCCTTTAGTTGCAGAAAAGGCCTGGTAGAATTTTCTTTAAAAACTACATCAAGGTCATAAAAAGACCAAAATCTCATCTGGGGGGGGGGAGGTATATCTCATTTTTCAATTATTCTTCCGCGAAGATACTGTAATTTTTTGTTTCAATGTCAGGGAATCAGTCGCTGGAATGGAGAAGGACAATTACTGAAACCAGATTATAAGAAAGGCTTATGATGGGAACCAATCTTACCAACGATGTAACCAATGTCTCAAGTATGGGGTGTGGCTCAACAAGTTATCTGGACTAATGATCCTGTCTTTAAAGACGACTCAACAGTAAAAATATTGTTCGGAAAAATCTGTGTGAAGAAGTTTTTCTTAAGGAAATTAAAGGATCCATCATTCTTGGAAGAACATGCTATTAGCAACAGAACTTTAGCTAGACACGATATTCACTCCTCAGAGTTATTCAATGATGGGAGATTCAAGTTTCCTATTGAGAGGACTTCAGGTTTCTATGTTATGCCATGCCCTTGGCATTTGAAAATGACAATGCCTAATTTTGAAGTTAAGACGGACATACTATGTGATCTACATAGAAGACGATCGAGTCTCCCTGAAAACTGGAAGAACAGAACATGTCATCGTTGAGAGAAATGAATGACGGAAAAAAATTCACACTCCATTTACAGATTTCCGCTAATTGTATTTTTTTTCTCAATCCCTTGTAAGGACTGTGGTAAGATATTCAATGACACAGTCCATGATTTTGTAGATTGCCCGTCTATAACCATTCTAAAGCAATTTGTAAAATTAAATGTAAAAGGTTTGATGGGTGGAGATGAAAAGTTTCAGAAATTGATTGTGCTGTTTGGACTTTCACGAAGTAAATAACGAGCTTTACCCGAAGCCAAAGTAATTGACTTTGCTCTGCTAAACTCAAAAGCTCTTATCGCGAGCAAGCTGACGTCATATGAATCGATTGTTGTGGAAGAAGTGAGGGGTATAATTTTGGCTGCATCTGCAAGATATGTGGCCTTATTGCTGAAAATTCCAAACATAGGAATGGATACATGGTGCACATCATCTGAAGAGATCAAGTTTATTCCATCTATGGGATCAAACAAAGGAAGAGTTTTTAACAGAATAATCAAGAATTTTAAGAAAAACTTGTCATATTGTCATATTTTATTGTTTTAATTTTACGTATTGCACATAATTTTGGATATTTTAGTTCGTCTTAGTAAATCTGATCTGCATGTATATTTATAGTAGATATGGTTCAACTCCGGGACACCAAAATTAAACTACAATATTTTTTTATGTAGTTGTACGTAATTATCCTATACTTTATTATTATTACATCAATATTATATCTTTTTTGTTTATATATATATATATATATTAATATGAAGGAACCGAATAAAAAAAGAATGGTGAGCCCAGGACGGACAATGTGGGGGAGGGATTCCATAATGCAATTAATAAGTGTGCTACATCTTCCCATCCTAATCTTTGGCATCTAATTAAAGAGTTTAAAAAAGAATAATTTAGGTCCAGATCGAAGCTTATTCAACACGATAAAGGTCATATTTTTCAACAAAATAAATAATATAAAGGAATTAATAAGCGTATTCTCAATATTGGTAGAAAATATGACGAATATGATGATAAAATTTTATACTTAAAAGATTTATATAAAATAATTTGCATTTATTTTAGGTATTTAAAAATTATTGTAAGAAATTTGTTGTACATTTTTTTTTGTAGGAATTTATAAAATATAGATATTTGTTTCAACAAAATTATAACTATTTAAATTTTATTTCATTTACCATCTACTCACTTAATTTGGTATATGATTTCTAACAGAAATCAGTTAGATACTCTAAACTTTCCAAAAAAAAAAGTAATTTAAAATTGAGTTTACTTAATTTAACTATTTTTTGGTATTAAATGGATTCCTTGGATGTATCTGATGCATTGGCGTTGGTTTTTAAGGATCCAAGGGTACCCTCAAGTACTTCCCGCAATCTGACAGCTTGGAACTATTTTTTGATATTGGAGGGGTTCCTTGGATGTTTTGGTTGTAGTTTTTAACTATCTCACACTACCTCTGGGACCTGGCCAACCCCAGGGCTTAGAGCTAATTTGTTTGTGTTCAAAATGTATTGAATCAATTGTGGGGGTTTTTTAAGAATCCACACTACCCCCTTGGATATTGGTCAATCCTAGGGCGGAGAGTATCCCACCATATTTTAAGAGGCCTAAGCTATTTATCCCCCCCACCAATCCTCTTGATCCATTTATTAGAAGATTAGATTGTATTTAAAAAATACAATGAAATTGTATTGCAATAAAATTACTCAAAATTTCAAGGTAGCCCTTGGGGGATGGAACAAAAAAATATGTTTGGATATTTGTATGCAACCAGGGCTTTTATTTATAACTTTCCAGAATCAAAGTCTCAATATTACTCTCCGTCTTTTATCCAACTAATTATTACTTTATACTTAAATGGTCCCTCCTCAAGAGTTAAATAGTATTATAACAGCTTTGGAAAATAAAAAACCCTGTTTAGATTGCCAACTGGAATATGCCGCTCCTGCATTGTAGGACATTTTTTATACACCCTTGTTCATTGTCCTAGATATACTTTTATATTACTTCTTTATGGAATATCTATTGTGGATTTTTATTCATAAAACTTGTTTAAGAAATTTCCAAATATTACGTGTATTTTTCTATCTGATATTATGAGTTGAAGGGAAGGAATTGCAATAATGATAATAAAAAAAGAGATGTGTTTCAATCAAACTTGTTTTTTATTTATTTTACCTGTCTAAACAATATGTACAATGTACAAACAAATATTATATCCAATAATTAAAAACTGTAAATATAGAATGAAAAGAATTATAGAAAAACTTATTTGATCAATCTTTTCATACTTAAAAAGCCAATGATACTTGAAAATATTGACTGTTTCCAGAAACATAATTAAATCGGGTTTACTTGTTTTAATACTTAACCTATGGCCGAATTTTAATTTTGTTTGGATTTCATTTGTTTTTTTCGACAGATTTTTAGTAGATAGTGCAATTTCAGACAGTAGACCTAAATTTAAACAGATTTTTAGGCCTCAATCCTACAGTTCAATAAAAACTTCCTAGGCTAACATAGTAAAACACATTTATTTGGTAACATTTCATTTATTTATTCACTATTGTTACCTTTCAGGGTGATAAAAAGATTATAGTGGTCAATATTCATATACATTTCCGATGCCATTTTTAGAGTGCAATTTCTCTTTAGTGTCTAAGTTTCGGTAATTACCTTTTATTACCTCCGAACATTTTTCAGAGAGTATTATTTTGAGGAAAATACCACTACGGCCAGGTTTGGAGAATACCATGAATGCAAAAACAAGTTTTAGCCTAATCCATACAATTTTTCCACCGTTCAAAGTGACTTCTGACATGGTGCATTGCCTTGATGAAACAGTACTTGTTTCTTCTTCAAATGAAGCAGGTTTTTTTATGATTATATCCTTCAGAAGCTCCAAAAGTGCTGTGTAATAGTTAGTGTTGTTGGTTTGCCCCTTTCGAGGTAATCAATGACTATTGTTGAATTAAAATTCCAGAATATCGTTGCTTTAGCCTTGCGAGCCTTTCTGTTGCATTTTTAAAAGCTTGGGATTCGGTTCATCGTGTGCAGTCCACTGGGGTGATAGTCGATTGGACTCTGGAGTTGAAATATCAATGATCCAGCCCAGAATTAATTCATTTATTCCGTAGAACTAATAGAGTGCCATACCAAAGAGATTGCAGATTTTTTTACAAAGAAGGTGGACCAAAAATTTAATATACACAAGATATATTAAAGATATTTAAGTATCTGAGGAGGATAATCACTAGAACAATAATTAAGGCTAAAGTTTTTTATTATTGTAATCATGATGGCATCACAGATTAATCTATGATGGGGTAATTTAGCAAATATTATTTCACAAGACGTCTTTAAATTTTGATTAAGAAAGGGATCGGACGCCCAAATTTTTGGGGTTGGCCCATCCCCAAAAAGACAAAAAACATGACCTAGAATGTGGAAGTGCCTTTTTCTGTTTCACAATCTCAACAGGCTTATTTTTTCAATGCTGCTTTAATTATTATTTAATTGTTGAGAACGAAACATCTAAATATAATGTTTCATCTATTACTTATAGATGAAAAGTCCCAGGCTTCACAAAGAGATGACGCTTTTTTTTTTTAAATTCACCTCATTTTCTAGTAGTACCAACTTTCAAAAGATTTCAAGACAATCTATTATTCAGCTTGTGAGTTATAGATCTAAGTGGGACTCTACTTTTGTTATTTCTAAATCAATGGATCAAGAAACACATAATGTTTTTAATTTTAGACTATTTTTGGATGGGAAAAAATACTTTACAAGCTAGGCAAAGGCTTGAAAAGTGTTTGGGAAATCCGTTCTATAAAGCAAATAAATAAATAATGATAATAATAAAAAAACCAATTTTGAATGAAAAAAACAAAAAAAACAACAACAACTTTGCTTTATTTGTTAAGCCCGGGACTTTTCAGTAGGGCAAATAAAATTTATTTATGATCTATTGCTTGCATAGAGGGTTCGTATAGTTTTTTCCTATATGGTTATAAACTATAGGTGTTAAGTATTTTTAATAAATGAAACTTGAAAACTAATTGGTTTATAAGTATACTTTACAAACTTCTACGTGGTCTTAAGTCAATACAACCACAAATCCTTAAAAAACTATATTTATGTTAGGTGGAGCATAGCCATTGGCAATATTAGTTCATTAGTTAGTCTTGGGAATAGTCAATTTCATCAGAGTAAGGACTGACTTTGAGGTAAGAAGTTTTTTTTTTGTACATAAATTATGTTCAGTAACTTATGAATGTATTATCAGTTAATAGATTTTGATCTTTTTCATTTGTTATTCATCTTGTTCAATATCTTATATTTCAAATATTTTATTTATAGCTGGAACTATTATTTTCTACATAGATCTAATAATTACTTATAGCTATAAATTAGATCTACATATATTTATAGTCTTTAGACTCAAATGACTCATAGTACCTATATAGGCTATAAAATATATTATTAAAAAATATGTGTTGGAGTCGGAGTAGGATTTTTTTAAAGCTGACTTCCCAGCACTTTTATTCAGTCTATTTTTTATACAGGTGGGATTTTTGTTTCTTTCCTTCATCACACAGCTGGTTTCATTTGATCATATTGTTGATCATAAGGTCACACATCAGGTGGCAGTGGTGGGCCTCCAGAGTATGCTACATCTAGCACCTCTTCACAACTGCTTTATCCTTATCCGATACTTATAAAACTTCATGGCAGCTAAGCTGCTCTCCTCACAAACAAAGTGTCAGTATATTTACATTCATTTCACTTTTTTTTTAAATTTCAACATACTGATGGGAAATATTTGATACACCAATGAACACCCCTATGCGTGTTGTTGCATTGAGCCAAACGATTACAATACAAGTTCTTTATAAGTTCGTCAAAAAGCCACCAACAGATACGGAAATCAACATCATATTCACTAATCTTTATGAATTGACAAAACTGCATTTGATATAATAGATTTGTAGACTTAATCCCTACTACAATTATATCAAACATAATCATACAGTCTATGATTTCAAGTAAATACTAATATTAAACCATTGTCAAATATGTTCTATACGTTATTTATGCACTTTTTTATATTTCATATGAGATTATGGGGTTTTTGATATGTATATTAGTATTTGACATTCCATAAGGAATGACGAATATATTTAATAGATGCATATAGCTTCTATAAAAACATTTAAAATAACAACTGTTTGATAACATTTTGTCGTGGACGTGATTCCCTTTATTCATATTTTACAAAGATTTTGAATCTAGGAGAAGAATATAATATAAATATTTTTGCGGCAGTATTAGATTTTTTTCCTATATGAGCTGTAAATACAAATGCAAGTTAGAATGATTTACTCAAAAAAGAAAATGAGAAATTGATATATTTAATGGTTGAAAGGGGGTAATGTCAAGGCCAATATAAGACTCTTAAATAAAAAAAGGGTTCTGTTTTTGTTGGGTATCTCATCTCATCCCACAAATTTGAATACAAAACCAATAATTAATCCGTTTGATTGGATAATACGTAGATATACTAACCGGCGGGTAACCGGTATCCTAGAGGAAACCAAATTGACAGCAATTTTTCTCCAGTTTATACCACTTCCCTTTAACATCATCACAGAGGCCGGATGTTTGGTCATGGTGTCTGTCCTGATGTTGTTGTCAGCTTTGCCAAAGCATACCAAACGATCAATTTTCTTGTTGTAGACGGAGTCAAAGGTATATGTCTTTGAATCAGAGGAAAAAATTATTTAGTTGCTATTGTGCTTCAGATCATTCAAGCGTGGTTACGTCGCTGAAGACGGAGATCTTTTTTAACGTTTGAACAGGAGCGGCCCCTCAACTCTTCCAAGCAAACTTCCTACAGCCTTTTGGATGGCCTTACCTGCAGTACACTAACATCTTAATCGTTGGGTTGACCTTAAAGACATCTGTGATTTCTTCAGGTTTCATTTTGGGTGGTTTTCCACTCATGAGTTTGTCTTTAAGGTTATCCCCATCACCGAAACGATTTCTGACCCGACAGCCTTTGGCCTTGCTGCCATTTAAGAACTTCATGATGTCCTGAAAGGTCTTCCCGGCGCAGATTAAATGGCTTATTATGGTTCTTCTGGCCTCCATCACGAAATATACAGAATTTATGTTGACAACATGTTGATCAATAAAAGGCTTAGAATCTAAGCTATTCAAAAATAATTTTTGTTCAATATATTTAAATGTAGCAACTTTGCAACTATCATAATATTTTCATCCATGTTAATTGTCCATGAACTAACTCTCAAACTTGTAACACACATGAATAATAAATTGATTTAGTTCTTAGAATGTGGTAAAATAATTTCTTTTTAAAGTTATTTATTTTTATTTCTAGGATATAATTAATTATTTAAGCAATGTTGAATACAAGGAAAGGAAGACATCCTTGATAAAAGTACTTTAAAGGCTCTCACAACATTCCAATACAACACCACTGCCACCGACGACAATAACAACAAATATATTAAAGGCATATGATGATGGATGACGTCAATTTAAACACACTCTTGTACATACATAAATATACTATATTTGATATACGCACATTTATATACATAGATACAATTTAAACATTATATTTTTCATCCAAAAATAAATAATAATTAAATATAATCAATCAAAATAGGGAGATAGATGGAGAGAGCAGATCCATGTACTACATGGTTATTATTATTTTACCTTGACCAAACCCCCTCATTTAACTCCATCAAATTATTATTATCATTGATAATTAATGAGAAGTAATTGATTGTGTAGAGCTCTATCTATACAAATTAGGAATGCGTCGACTCCAACCATTGCAGAAGTCAACCTTTTAGAAGCAAATACTATTTTGTTAATCAAACCCTAGTAATTATTTATTCTTTAAATACATTTATTTGGCGTAAAAACAATTGAAAAACACAGGCGTTAACACTTTTGAAACAACATCCTTAAAATATAGTGGTTGTTTAACATCCCACCGTTAGCCAACATGGATATTTTACACTGCAAGATTTATAAAAATGCTTCTTATTTCTTTGAGTCTACATATTTTAGTAAATACTTTTCAGTATGCTCATAAAATGGAAATTCTGATTAAATTTAATTCATTTTTTATTAACGTAATGACTTGTTTAGGATGTATTTGTATATTTAACCATTTTTAATCGGGGTAGGGATTTTAATTTTCTGTTTTTCTTATATGTTGTTCCTTTTGACATCTTGGATACTTTTTTTTTTTTTAATTTGATGTTTTTACTTCCTTGCGTGGTATTTACATTGTATGCACACCCATTGCCTTACGGGTCAAATAAATGAACCGCTTCCAAAAATATATATAAAAAACAATCTATTTTTTTAAATTTGAGATAAGTTATATAATACATAATTAATGAACAAACAAATAGTTAATTTATCATTTAATTACGTATTAATTTAAAAAATTAATAGAAAAAATATTGAATAAAAATCTAAGTTACATGAAAAAATATATTCTCCCATGAGATATACTTTAACTTATTTCATAAATACTATACAAAATACCTTAAACTGTATTAGAAATTGCCTCATCACAAGGTCTATCGATGACCGTCAATATCAAAAGCTCAGTATATTTTGAAGGTTTCCAGGTTTAAAAATTCAGGGCATATCTGAGAAAACAATCAGAATTTGCCATGTTCATTCTTTGGAGTGGCAAATAAACAAAACGTTGAATGGATGCCCAAATGGGATATTGCATACTTTGTGGGACCAGGAGTAATTGTTTTTAGTTATAAGTGGCATTTTGTTTTAATTTTGTGTCAATGAGAACCATCCTATCTTATAGTTTAACTTTTATGGAAACAATGTATCCTTCCTTTGAAGATGAATACAATAATAGGCTGCATTTTTGGTAATAATTTTCTACTGATAGATCTTGATAAAATTCTTGATCCTGAACTATTACCTTATTTTAGCAAGTTACTTTTGAATTCAATCTCTAACCTCAACAACTTCTTCTTTTTTTTAACTTTTTTATCATTTCTTTATCCAAAATTTTACTTATTTTGATATTATGTAGCTTTAAACTAATGCACATGCATGTTTTTTTGATAGAAAGTTTTGATAACATTCATCTAAATAAATATTGAGTTTAATAAATCTACTGTTTATTCCATTAAAAGGCTGTTATCCTGGATCGGTCTACATAAAATGGTCATATTTTGTCACCGAAAGAAAATCTATAAATATTATATATGTTTGTGTATCATGAATTTTTATAACATAAAATATCCATTATAATAACCGAGTCGGAATAATAAGTAGGATAATGTTTGTACAAAAGTCGACTTTGGTAAAAAATAATTTCAAGATGCAAAATATTAACTTTTAATTATATTTTATGTTGAGGTCTACTTAAAAAAACAAAGAAATTTCTAGTCTGAAAAATATCAATGAGACGTATTTTTGTAGTTTAAAGTTAAAACGTGTCAATTTGACCTGTAAAACGAGACAGTGAATAAGAATAACAAAATATATCTTCTTCAACCCCAAAACTCATGTTTTACAGATGATTTTAAAATAAAAATGTGTTTTTTTTTTTTTTATGTCAAATATTTCAAGTTTATTATAGCATTTTAATCAATATTTACGATTCCAAAATGGATGGAATAGTTACAAAATAATAAGAATTTAAATAATGTAATTATTATAATAGTTTAAGTGTTCATCATATTATTAATTTCTATGATAATTTATGTGGTTTATTTTTTACTCAGTTTACTATCTACGTTATAAAAGGGATGCTTACTAACGTTTAATTTATTTGCGTTGGAATGATTGCATATAAATTATAGGCTTATATTTAAAAACATAAAATTTTGCAAGAAGTTATAGGTTGAGAAAAAAGTAATTTCGTATTTTCGCTTTATTTTAATGCTCTATGAGAAGTGCTACAATCCTCCTATATAATCCGAATATGCTCTGTTCAGTTTGATAAATTGTTGTTAGTGAGAATCCAACCTCATAATGCCATTCTCGTAGAACCTTTGCCCCATTTCTCAAAAAAAAAAACTGAGACAACCAATTTTCACAGGCCTCTATTGTGGCCAAATTTGTACCCCACGCGCGTTAGCTATAGACACGAACCGGTGATAGTAACTTGGTGCCAGATACATACTGTATGGTGAACAAATTATAACTTTCCATCGGAGCAACCAGAGCTTCTGTCGTGCCATCGATAATGAGTGCGTCCTGGCGTTGTCTTAATGTCTCTACCAATGCTGGCCGTTTTGTTTCGATCACCATCTTGAAAAGACCGAGTTGTTCATAGAAGAGGGTAAAATTGAGTGAAAAAAGAATTGCTTAAACCACTTGTTTGAAACACGAACCAAATTTTTTTTGGTAGCTTTCGAACCGTTTTCCCCTTCAGGTAGTAAAATGTAAAACATGCCAAATTTCTTTCTTTAAGAGCTCCATACTCGATGCACGATAATTCAAGGCTAAACTGGCCAAACGCAATATTTTTTGAAAAATGTTTGTAGTATATATTCATACTTTTACAACACCATATCCTATGATCCTATAAGACCAATAATAAACAAGATATACTTAGTGAAAAAGAGTCGGGAAATATAAAATTACTTTTTTTTCCAAACTAATTTGAGCAACACTACTATGTTTCATAAATTGCCCAAAAATGCTATGGGCTATTAAAAAATGAAGGAATGTACTTGTTTGAATAAAATTGTTTATAAAAAAAAAACCAAATATCTTTCTGATATAATAACAAAAAAACAAAAGGTTTTACTTCTGATAAAGGAGAGATTTGGATTCCATGGATGTAAAAAAGATTGAAATAAATGTACATTGTTATTTGATATGTTAAAGATATTATACATATTTATGTTATTAATATAGATATTCTAAACGATTTGGCCCATCATATAACAACACATTATATATGCTAGATAAAAACAATTAAGAAAAACGAAATGGAATGTTGAAATGTAACATATTTATAAAGATATAATAGAAGATAAGAGGAACATTAACAGCTTGGTTTCTTGTGTTGAGAGGCTAAGGTACATATTACGTCAACGAAATCTAAGCCTGTGGTCTGTTAAAGAGTAGGTGTACAAAAAGACATAGAAAATTTGTACTAATAATATAGATATGTACGATTTTTTCTTTTATAATATGACGCACTGAGCTTAAACTACACCCCTCCTTGTTAAATTGCCAGTGGCGTTCGCAGGATTATATGTATATATATATTTTATCATCTTGGAAACCTTAAAGTTATTTTCATGGACCACATACTCCTCAGTTGGGCTGCCTTGACATCCTCCTTGACAAAATTGGGATCCAATTTAGGCTTCCTGTCAAAGGTGGGATGTCTATCCATGCCTTTCTTGGCTTCCATTCTCCTTTTGACACTGTGAACGGTTCTTCTAGTTGTTCCTACACGCCTCCAAATATGTAGTTTCTGCTTGTATAAGTATTTTTCTCATTAAAAGACACATGTGTGCATTGTTGTCTGTTAAATATAATGGTGATAACCCTGAGACGCATTCGGGATTTTAAAAAAAGTCTTCAATATCAGCAAATTCTCTTTCAATATAATTAAAAAAAATCTTTTTTTTTTTCAAGAAAAATAATGAATTTACTTATATGACAAATATGACCTTTGAAATTATATGCCTTAAATATAATTATTCCTATAGGTTAGCCGTTTTTAATATGTCACAAAAATTTTGCATGGTATTTTTTGCACAAAATACTACTTTTTAGAAAACGTAAATTTAAGCATTTCCTCTTGTACATTTTTTAAAGCAAAGATTTTAAAAATCGGTTGAGTTTGAGGTGAGTTATATATCATTAAAGTTCGAGGATTCTTCAAAAAAGTAAAATATGGCGGGTTTTTTTGTGGCCATAGTTGCTGCGTGCTCAAACAATACTGAGTACAACAATCACAAAACTATTAGAGGTCTACATTCAATATGAAATCTTATCTTTTTAACGCCTTCCAGCATAAACTGATCACGTTTATACCAAAGGAAATACAAATTTCCCTAAGCCATCTATTGGAAAAGTAATTAATTGTTTGTATTACAACTATTATTTATAAAATGACTAATTTTTTAGATAAAAAAGATCAATCTTAAAGCCATTTTTCCCTATTTTTGTCCCAGGTTCCTAACGGCGTCATTCTTGCTCTCTTGGTATAACATGTGGTGTGTTAATGTCATAGGAAAAATATGTGTAGATTAATTTTAATTAAAATCATATATACTATTAAATTTATAAAACAATAAAGAAACATTTGAACATTAATTTATCATAAATTTATTATTATTATAGATGAACCATATTATTTTATTCTTCGAAAAATGAACAGATGTATAGTTCCTTTATATATTATACGTATATTTACAGATATTATTTCAAGAAAATTTAATAATGAGATAATTTACGTTCAGTTGTAATGAGTCAATTAAATATTTGGCTTCTTTAATGATATGAATTGTCGAGATATCATGGTATTCTTTGCCAAATAATTACCCTTTATTTTATAAACCGAAGAAACAAGGCCTTTTTTAACATCAAATTTAATGCATTACAGGAATGTTTAACATTGTATGCATGACATGTTCCTGCTCAAATTTCAATAATTTATGGTCAAATCCTTTAATGTTTAAAGTCATATTTAGTTTTATTGAATGAAGAAGTGATTATTTATTATCAAAATCCTTGGAAGAACAAATATATGAAAAATTAAATTAAAATGAAATTTGAGAATTATACATTGTTTCATTTAAGGGTGTACCTCCTTATAATTGTAGATGTGTAGATTACAGTGGTTATTATGAAACTTTTTTTGAAATGTAGTACTGCTAGGATTTTAAAATGTTCCTTTTGATAAACAAGTACTTCAAATCAGTGGCTCCAAATTTTTTTCTAACTGCGGACTGGCCAAGGCTTGACTATTTTACAGCAGACCAAGCAGGAGATGAAATAATAAAAGTACCAAGTGGTCCTTTAAAATCTAAACATTTTGAATTTTAACATCAACAATATATAATTACTGAATTAACAATACAGTTTCAACTAAATTAATACCAGAAATTATGTGTGTCGGAACTCTTTTAATCAATAATGTAGCCGCCCTTAGTGGAAATGATGGCTTCCAGGTGCGGAAGGTCTGGAACCCACCGTAGATGTAGTCCTCTGTGATGGCGTCTTAGTGCTTTCTGAAAAGTTGGTTTGAGGGCCTCACTGTTTGGATGACAGACACTGCCGGCCTTCCCCAGGAAATGCATTAAAAAGTTGTAGTCGAGGGGGTTCATCAGGGCTGCAGGGAGCCAAATGTGTGAAAAAGAGTTTTAAAAAACTCAAAAGAATCATTTGATAGAGGGTTGTAACAGAGGAGCTGGGGTTCTTTCATTGCGGTTGTCAAAAGTGGCCTACCCTCCCTCACAGAGATTTTTCCACACACTTTTTTGAGGGCCTTCTGGAAAGTCTGTTACTAAAAAGTCCCTATATCTTGTTATGGCTTTCTGATTGTCATATGTTAACTGAGGTGGAATATTGTAAAAATATTTTTTTAAGGAAATCTTTTTCGAAAATATTTATTTCATTTTAAGTATTGTATCGTTAAGTGTTCTCAAAGATTTTAAAGGATTATTCCAGCATGATCCAAAACGCTGAGGCCGCTCATGAACACATAAATTATAAAACCTTGTGTTCATAATAATACCTTTTAATATTTATTGATCATGCTCCAATTTTGTATAAACTATTTTAATTATCACCTTGAGCAATTTTAAAAGTAAAAAGCTCTACTTTATTTAAAAAAAAATTCTTTAGAGTGACTCAAACTTTTATTTGCAGGAGATGAAATAAGTGTTTGATTCCTTTGACGAATTTGCAAGTTCACCCTATGATAAAGATTTTCTATGGGATTGTGGTATTGAGACTGTCTTGGCCACTCTATGAATTTAATGTGTTTCTTGTTGAACTACGACAGTATACTTTGGATCATTGTCGGAAGACCCATAACACGACCCATTTTCATTGCCCTGTCCAAAGGGCAATGAGTCTTCCGTCCAAGATTTCCTGTTAAAAGGGTATGTCCATCCATCCTTAGATGTAGGATAGCCGACCTTTCACCTGTGCATCTTCGTTGAGAATTGAATACAAACTGTTAAAGGTAAGTGGAGTGTGAACATAAAAATAATCTTTAAAAAAATCAAGAATATTCAGATTAGTTTATTTATTTATATTCCGAGTTGTACATTAAAATCTTAACTCTTTGAATTTTAAACTTCAACAAGCTATAATTTATAAATTAATTTTTAATAATTAAAAAAATATATTATGACTATAAATATACGTGTATCTGAGGTCACGTAATCATTAATGTAAGCGCCCTTAGTGACAATAACGGCTTCCAGGTGGAAGTTGAAGGTGTGCCTTCTGCCATGGTGTTCCAGTCCTGGTTGACAGAGACTTTGAGGGGCGGATGGGGTTGGCATGAGACCTGTAGGAAGCCAAAAGCGTCAAAAAAGAGTTCAAAATAACTCAAAATACTCATTCCAAAAAATTTTGCAACTGAGGAGATGACGTTTTTTCATTTGTGGTGTCAAACGTGGTCTCTCCACCCTCACAAGGATCTTTCGACCCACTTTTTTGCTAAATCTCTGGACAGTCTGCTGTAAAACACCGATATTTCTTATTTGAGCCTTAATGGACATGAGGAGATAGCTCTTGGCTGTTTTCTTTAACTCCTTCAGGTCCAGTTTGGCCTTTTTGAAGGAGCATTCTTCCTCTCTAACGTTTCAGAATTCCCAAATGCGTATATGGTGGTCATTCAGACGCTCAACTACTTTGAATGCACGAAAAAATATTTTTCAATCCCTTTCAGGTGTTTTTATCTGGATTTGTACGTAGGCAAGAGAGTAACTTGGTTTGTTTTGTTTTGTAACTAATTGTTTTTAATTTAATATATCGACGTATGAATTAATTTAAATCACTCAACCTTCATTAAATTTTGAATCAGTATGTGTTCAGATTTGAATAGACCACACAGTAAAATGGAGGAAACAAGTTTTTGATACTTTGCCGATTTTGTAAGTTTGCCCACGGTGAGGTCCGGTGACTGGCTAGGCCACTTCATAATCTTAATGTGCTTCTTCTTGAGTCACTGCTTAGTAGCCATAGCCAGACGTTTTGGCACATTGTCATCTTGGAAAACTTATTACATGAACCATTTCCAATTCCCTAAGAAAAATAAGTTGTCCAAGATTTCTTATCCTCCCTAAGATGCGTTTAAGTCGTGATTTCCCCGTAGTAGATAAACCCCTAAAAAAAAAAACATAACGGTGGTGATGGTGTTTTCAGGTTTATACTCAGCATTTTTCTTCTTCAAACACTTTCAGTTTTGTTCATATAATGTTAAAATATACCTACTATTAAATTTCTATAATGTCTTTTTCTTTTTCATTAGGCAACCTTACCAATTCGGCAAGGGATAACATATTTTTTTGGTCTATGCGTTTTTTTTTTTTTTGCACGTATGGTTTATTCACCTTTACATTAAGCCCTCGCACCAGTCGAAATCTTGTTTCATATTTGATTTTATCATTTTCAATTAATTTTTTTTCTTCAAGGTTCTGACCATTTTTTTAGGAGAAATTTTTTTGGTCAAATAAATTATTATTTAGATATAATGTGTTTAGTATTAAAAATCCAAAATAGGAAATCTAATAAAAGAGTCGAGGATAGCAGGTTATTATTCATATTAATAAAATGAGCATTTGTGAATTTAAAAGACAACTTGAATAATTTTTCTAACAATTGGTATGGATTATATTTGTATTCTTCGATAATTATTCATCTATTTGTTAGAAAAAAAAATTATTATTAAACCTTTAAAGGTGCTGAAAACTACACATAAATTAGACAAAATTGATTGTCACAGTTAAAGAATGAGAAATTGTGAGATTATTTTTTTTACATTCTGTATTTGGTTTTTATATAATACAGAACACAAATATATTACTAAACCCGAGCAAATAAATATATACATTTCAATTAATGTTCTAAAAATCAATCTTTGAAAAAAAAAAGAAAAAACCTGTAAACATGCAAATTAACAATCAAGATGAATATTTGAACAAAATTTCTAATCACATTTTTTAAATATTTCTATGATTACGTGAAGTCGATGGAAGCACTGGATTTATTTTCCTGCAAAATTCCATGACTCACATCCTCATTTAAGAATGTTCATTGTGAGAGAGACAAAGCAGGCTGAAGCTGCCAAGATTATACCTCTTAACTCATCTTCCAGAATAGGCTGATATATAGTTAGTTGACTCGCGATGAAGACTTTACAATTAAGAATGTCAATGCCCAGGTCCCTTGTTACCGCAGAGGTTCCATTGTTCTTCTTTGAAATTCTAAAAAGAACAAAACCTTAAGCATATTTTTCTTTTAGCTTTATTGAATCCATAATATTTATGGATTTTAGATTTTTTGGCTGAATGGGACCATATTACGGCCTATATAAGTCTTTTAAAATCAAATAAAGGTTCGAAACTAAAATTAAAGTTCTTGTGTATCTTAATTTATGCCAAAAAATTTATGCTATTATGTTCCATTTAAATAAATGTTGTCCTTCTCACTTATAAAATTTCATGTGGCCTGCCAATAAGAAAACAAAACTCAAGGGCGTTTTATCAAAATTTAGTGTGGTTGAGATTAGTATATTTCGACTAACTATCGTCAATTTCTATCAACAATTTAATCTTATTATCCCTTTGAGTGTACCGTTAATAACAGTACTTAAAGTAGACAAAATTGGTCATCACAATGAAAGAAGTAAAATTGATGAAAGGGGCTATAAACTATAGATAAAGTTCTTGGGTATCTAAATTTATGCTACAATTTTAAAAAATATGCCTTTAATTCACTCAAATATGTATAAGAAATAATAAGGTGATTGTATTTTTTCCATTTCTTAATTTTTGTTCAAGATTTGTTTTATTTGATTAACCACATATTTAATAGAAAAATAGTGATATAAAATACAATTTTTCAAATCTTAAAAATTCAAATTTTGGTGAAGTTTTTAGTTATATTTTAACTGACTCTCATTCAATTGGCACACAAGTCATCATCATAAAATGTGGATCAAATAGTACAATTTGATAACCTTATAACCTTGATAACCCTTAACCCTTGAAGAATTATCTATGGACTCTGTACCACGCATACAATTGTGCATCAAGCCGGACTGTAAAGAGTTCCAAAAGATCCCCGTTGCAACAAACCATTGGATTTGTCCTCATGGGACTCATTGGATTCTTTGTCAAACTCATTCATATTCTCTATCAATAACATTATCGTTGGATCATGAAACTTTTTAATCAAAGATATGCATTTTTTTGTAACTTCTCGATCCTTTTGGAAATATGTGCTATTGTTTTTTTTATTTACTATCTTCTTTTCTCTTTTATTTTAAGAATGAAATTATTTTACATAAAAAAAAGACTTGTTTTATGTTGCCAAACTACATGTTTAATGGAAAAATTAATTGAAGGAGATAAAATAAGATTCTTCAAATCTTTAAAATATTAGATTTTATAGAATTTATTAGTATAAATAGTTCTATACTAAGGTTTTTCAATGTGTACAAGAGCAAACAATAGTTGTGCCCCTCGAAAGACAACAAAACAGAGATCCATTATTCCAGGAATCCCGACTCCCCGGCCCGTATACAAAACCAAATTTTCCTTCATTTTTCTTTTGTAGGTTAAAGGAACTTAAAATCACAATTATTTTTGCTAATTTTGATACCCTTTAAAAATTCTTACACCCCTGCCCCTCCCAGTTTGAAATACGTTAATCTGTACAATAGTTGGACTACATTTTGAGCAAAAAAGAAAGCCAAAATGATTGTGTTCAAATTGAGATAAGGTTACTCTACATCAAATAATCGTTAATTTTTATGAACAAATTATTTTAATGAAATTCCTTTA
Source organism: Lepeophtheirus salmonis (assembly GCF_016086655.4). Classification (NCBI taxonomy): domain Eukaryota; kingdom Metazoa; phylum Arthropoda; class Copepoda; order Siphonostomatoida; family Caligidae; genus Lepeophtheirus; species Lepeophtheirus salmonis. Next base: position 53,573,537 of record NC_052135.2, read on the forward strand.
AATAGGCAACTAATAACACTTGAATAAGCAAAAATCTAATTTTTTTCAAAAATATTATTGGACTCAAATTAAGTCTTATAACTCAAATAAAGGTTTTAAACAATAGTTAACATTATTATACAATCATCACAGAAATTTAAATATGAAGTCTATAATTTACTCAAATGTGTAAATTATGTTGTATATAACATAGGTATATATGAAGTGAAAATTACAATTGGATTCTCACTTACTCCTGATTTTTGTCCAATGTTGTTTTTATATTGACGAACCACATTTGTAGTCCAGGCTCACTTATGAGAAGACAACCCCAGGACATTTCTCTTTTCTTTATTTTTTGTTCAAGACTGTTTTTGTGTTCACTAACCATATATATAATTTAAAATATGCAATATATCAGTGTTATAATTTGTATCATGAAATATTCAAAAACTCTTTTTTTATATGATGAGTCTACACATTAAACATTTGTAGTGTTTATTTTTCAAACACAAATATTAATTTACATTTTATCTAAACATCAATGTGTTTATTTTTTTCAATATAATATTCAAAAGATATGAATGATAGAATTGTTGCAAATAAAAATTGGTTTTATTAAAAGAAAATCGATATATTTTATTAAATTGTACAAATATATTCATATTTTTTTACCTATCTTTATATCAATATATTGATAATAATTTCGGTTCTTAACCTTGAATTAAAATTAATATGTTTTTATTGATTCTTCAAAACTTTATATAAACATGATTTAATATAAGAGAGGTGAACAAATCGAGGAGGTGTGTGCTTCACAACAAATGAATGTCTCTAATGAGGGGAAAAGGTCATTGGAGAAGTAGGATCATCCATAATCGACGTAACCTTTGCAAATGACATAATGCTCCCATATATATCAGATTGGAGAGTTTTTCATAAGCCTACAATGCCTGACCACAGATACCTTATGTTTAAATTGGACTTACACAATGAGCCAATACTATTGATAGATTTAAAAGCTGTTAAATGTTCAGAATTTTTATGAAACTACTTTCCCTAAGAGATTCTGCCTTGTCAGGAAAGTGAACTTAATCTGAATGCCATTGAAATGCTCTCCTATCACATCATAAATTCCTTAAAGATTGCGCTTGAAAAAGTGCCCCATTGAAAGCGAAAATTCAATACAAAGCTGTATCATGGTGGACCCAGAAGCTGAGAACTTGAGGAGAAAGGTGAAGATAGCTAAAACAAAAGTAAAAAAGACAGAATGCACAATTGATAGGGAAGCTTATATTAGCTCTAAAAGAGAGTATAGAAGAGTCATAGAACTAGAAAGACGTCATCACTGGAGAAAGAGATGTACTGAATTGGATTTCCAACAAACCTTAAAATAGCTGCAATTCAACGCCAAAAAAGAGAGAAATAATTAAACATTAGGAATTTTAAAAAATCACGAAGGAAACTTTTCAGGCAAGAATAGTTTGGATAAAATGATTTGACTAATTTCAGCAACGCCACCCTCCATGGGGCAGGGAAGGGAAAATTAATGGACTCAAAAAATTGGAGGAAAGTAAAAAGCTACTCATTATGGTTGAAGAAAATTGATGGAGTACTCGTGAAAGAAGTTTTTAAATCTTTCAGAATTTAAAAAAACCAGGACCTTATAAACTTGGCCCAATATTTTTTAGGAGTATGTCAGATGAATATTATAATAGAATAGCATTTTTATACAGATTATCCTTGAAGTTTTCTTATGTTCCCAAGAAATGAAATGAATCAAAAGTTTTGTTTTTAGGAAAACCAAACAAATAGGATTATTCAAACCCCAAAGCATTTCGGCCCATAACATTGGCAAGCACAATAGTCAAAGGAATGGAGATAATCATTTATTCACATATCGAATTTTTACAAACTAAAGGTTCCTATGACCAATCAGTACGGGTTTGAAATAGGGAAATCAACTGATTCTCCTTTTGCCAAATTAGTAAATAGAGCAGAGAGTGCCGTGCTCAACAAAAACCCTTCTATTGCTGTTTTCTTTGACATTAAAGGAGCATTTGACAACCCCCCCCCCCCCCTATATGACATAATTGAAAAAACTTCTGGAGCAAAATAGTATAATTAATTGACTTTTCCCCAATTCAGTGGTACAAACATTTTTTAAATAGCAGAGAAATCGTTTGTACGCAACAGGGAATAAAGATGTGTTTCACTCAAGGGCTATCCTCAGGGGACATTCTTTCCCCATTTGTATGGAATGGTACAATTCAGTATTTAAATTAGGCCTGAGATGGTCCATTGCTTACAATTGAATTTGCTGATGACATAGTTTTTATTATCTCAGGTATAGATCTACGGTCTATGGCTATTTTAATACAAACACGAGTAAATGAAATGACACATCAAGTCATTGAAATTGGGCTTAAATTTATAGAGTCTAAAAAAAAAAGAATGGTATGCACCCGAGCCTGCAAAGTGATATACCCTAACATTATAATCAATGAGAGAACAATAAAATGGGTAGAACAATACAAATATCTTGAAGTTATTATAGACTTCAGACTTAGAGTGGCGGCCCATTTTTAATATATTATACAAAAAGCCAAAAAGTTTTTTTGCAGTCAGGAATTTGATTGGACAAAAGTGGAGCCTACGGCCTTACTACATTAAATGGATTCGGACTGCCTGCCTGGAGCCTATTATTTGTTATGGAGCAGGGATATGGGCATCTCGAGTTATTCAGGTAGACCTTCTTATCCAAAGGATCAGGAGAATTAATAAACTTGCATGTCTTTTGATGTGTGAAGCAATTAGGTCTACTCCTACAAAAGCCATGGAACTTATATTTTTAAATGGAATCACTATATTTAAGCATAAAAAAGAATGCACTTAGGGCAAGGCTAAAAACTATGTAAGATGTTCCAATGTCCTGGATGACCCACTCCAGATCTAAAGGAACGGCAGAAATACTTCAAAAATAATTAAGGGTATGCCTCAGCAAATTTGGTGTCTCCATAGAAAATACATTTCATAACGCTTATTCTCTACCTCCGTTTGTATTGATAAAAAATGAGACACTCTTGGATCTGCATTGCCTCAATGTTTTCACAGATAGATCGAAGATTGTGGATAAAGTTGATTATGGATGGTGCATTACCATAGAAGATAAATTTTTTATATTCATAAAAATATGTACCATACATATATAGTATTATGAAACAATTAAGAGGGATAGTACAATTATGCATCGGAATGGATAAAATACTTCCCACAGATGTCGGTGGGCATGAAAAGGCTCTACAGTTTATAATTCGTCAGTACAAAAAGATCATTAATGAATTATTATATCTATTAATGTATGTTTTATACTATTATGTTTGATTATTTTATTGTATTGTTGTAGTTTTAATTGTTTTGTTTTTTTGATTTTTTGTTTTGAGGATGTATTAGAAGATATTGATTTTAAAATATTATTTTTAATTACGTTTTTATATTATGCAAATATTTAGTAAATATAAACATGTTGACGAGGAAAAAAAATCTTTTGAGTTCACATTGGATAGAAAAATTCGGGCCTCAAATTAAAAACAATTTAATTTCGGTGTACGGTCTAACATCACGGCCTGGACCAAATATCGGTCCAAATCGGGAAGGAAAACGGCCTTTATCTTCCACCTCAAGGATGTACAAAAATTACGGATTTATTCTCCTGAAAAGTCAGCGGTGTGGCCTTGATGGCAGACTCCAAAAATCTCACATACCCATTATGCTTGTTGCAAACAGCTCCCTCGACCTTTGGCTATATTAAATGATCCAAAGGATTAAGGTCAGGGGAGCTTGTAGGCAACATGTTCTATGACACATTCAAAAAAAGCTAGGATATAGTCAACCTCTTCTCCTTTTTGGTCATTGTAATGAGATGTTTTTTCCTCCTTACTCTTGATTTTGCTCCAAGTCATCTTTAATAATAATTCGGAGCATACCCTTGCTCACATTCATCTTTTTGTCAGATCCTGAGGGCACTAACAATCTCGGTTGGGGTCTTAAGTTGGTATTCTTCCACTTTACTCTATTGTTTTTTTCACGTCAGTTTTTATAAACCTTTGGAGCGTATCCTTGTCCATAATCATCTTCTTGGTCGTACCGCGAATCATTATCACTGGATTTCTAGCAAGGCAGTTTTTGAAATGCTTTTTCTTTGTACTTAATTTCGTTTAGGACCTTACCCACCTTTTCTGGCGATTGTTCCTTGGATTTAATTTAGTTTTAATGTACTACTCAAATATGACGCATGATATACTTGTAAAAAGACGCCAAAAAAAGATACGACTTTGAAGAATATCTTTTTTATTTGTTTCCAAATAACCCCAATCAAATTTAGGGGTTTGACTCGCGTACTTTATCCTTGCATTGTGTACCTATGTACAAATTGTACAAGTCGTCAGTAAATCACGATTTTCAAAATAATAATAATAATTTAACATTCTCTGCAAACAATTATGTTGTCAGAAGTCATAAAGCAAAATAATAGTTATTATTATTACTATCAAAATTTAACGTTGATTATACCAGGAACGTACATGAGGCTTTACATTATACATACATACTAATTATACTCATCCTTGAGCATTTTCATGTCTATGAGTCAAAATATTAGATTTGTGAGTCTTAATTCATCATATCTGCGCAAAATTATCCCTTATTTAAAATTCCATGCAATTCCTTTTCATTTATTTCCTTGATAATTTTCAAAAATCTTCATTATTCTCCCCTTATAAATATATTTTTCTCACTAGATTTATTAACTGACCAGGACATGATATTGGAATAGCTACCTCATAAATAGACCCTTGACCTTGGGTATAATTATGAGCCATTGCAACAAAAAAAAACTAAAAAGAAATAAGAAGATATGAACATTGCATTTATAGGTGTGTGTTAGAGTGGTTTAAAAAAATCGAAATGTTGGGGACAGGGAAGGGTGCATCAAACCCCCATGGTTTTTTTTTCATTTTTGGGGGATTTTCTTACCTATTCTCTCAAATCTGACGCTTGGTAATTGAATCATGCATGTAAAAAATCAAGAAAATTAGAGATAATACCGAGTAATCTATTAAAATATAAATATTTTGAATTCTAGACTTCATCAAGATCTAATTTATTAATTAATAATAGAATTTCATCAAAATTAATGTGATAACGTAAGTCTGAATTCAGATGAATATCTGAATTGTTTTATTTATTAATATAGCGCCTTTAGCGGCTATGATGGATTCAAGACGGCAGCAGAATACCTGGAAACTGCAGGCATATAGTCCTCTTTCATAGCGTCTCAATGCAAATTAACAGTAGCTTTAAGGGCATTTGTGTTTGGATGACGAAAACTCAAGGCCTTCCTCTTGAAATTTGCTCAAAAGGTATCTTTGTGGAGGCTGGGATCAGGGGCTGTAGGGGGTGGGACAAAAGTTTCAAAAAATAGTTCAAAACAGTCTTGCAAAAAAGAATATAGGTTTTGTTTCATTGCTGGTGTTGAAAGTGGCCTCTTCGCCCACATTAGGCTCTTTCTACCCACTAATTTGATAGCTCTTTGGACTGTCTAGTGTGAAACCCCAAAATCTCTTGCATAGGCCCTCATGGACTTGAGGGGATTGGCTTGGACTGTTATTTTTTTTTACTCCTCCGGGCAGTTTGGCCTTTTTGACAGATATCTTGTTTCTCTACAATGTTTCTGACTTTTGACGGCTAGAAGGAGGCCTTGGAGAGACCCAACTGCTTGGAGTTCGCAAATGGAAATACGTAGATCACGTTCAAGATTTATTTTCTCAACTTGTACGTATGCTAGAGAGCTCCAGTTTGTGTTGTTCTATTATTAATTGCTTATGCTTTAATATATCGAAGTTTGAATTAATTTGAATCACTCAACCTTCATTAATTATTAAATTAGCAAGTGTTAAGACTTTAATTTCTAAGTGACATGCCTGTATTAAATGGCCAGTCAATTGAAAATTAAATAAGTGATACTTTAGTACAGTTGGTCTCTTAAACCAAGGTTCGGATTCTCTAAAAATTCTAATTTTGAAAAGTAGATAGCATCACTTAGTGCAGTGATCCCCTTAAAATAGATGACCGTTATTCCAGATTTGAACATATTCATAAGGTTTATATTTACTACGACTAAAAAATTGGGTGTGTTTTTCAATATTTTTTTCATGAAAACAGTGTATTTGACATACCTTGTCTCCAGGTATCTGGGTCCTTGGTGGTCATCGAGGAAGTATATAGATGTACTCGGGGACATAGTATAAAAATCCATCACTTTCTTCCTTTTTCTTTACACCTAGACATGTAAGAGTATTCTAGTATAATATGTTTGTATTTCCGTTATTCACACCTTGATCTTTAATTTGATGCAGTCACGATTTACCGGCTAGTAGCTGATATGTACATCGTTGACGTAATGTAATGGAAAAGAAGAATAAATGAGTGGGATTGAAGTAAAAATATATGTTAAGAAATGCTGTTTAATCTGAGTAGGTGAATTTATAAATGGATCTGGGGTGTCATGTGTGATTAATTAATTAATCAATAGTGTAACGGATACCAAATATGAATAGCTGTCTATGTTATTACTCCAAAAAAAAAAATATAGGGATAGGCATATTGGAAAGCGCGAGGAAAAGGCGGTAGTGAGACGTATGATATTACTGAAAAATACCTTTCTTATTATTAGCTATCTGTTATATGAGTTTAGGAAAGAAATTGAACTACTTCATAACAAAGGAAAATCGTTTACATTTAAATTAGCATTAGTGTGCGAAAAATAATATAATTGTAGTTAAATATGTAAATAATTTTTTTTTAATGTATTTTTTAAAAACAACTAAAATGCAGATGAATTTGACGATCTTTGAACACAGAACAAAAAATAAATAAATAACTAACCTTTTTTCCTATTCTAATCTTAAAACTTAGGACCAAATACCAATTTCTTGATTTTTTAGAGTTCATGTTTTATTATCAAGTGGCACATTTGAGAATATATGCATAACATCCAAGACTATAATGACGTTTAGGTACAGATAGTTTTATATATTTTTAGTAAGCATTCGATGATAATGTTTCATCAACAACAAAAGTTTTATCGTGACATAAATGGACGAACAACCTCAAATCAACAAATGGATAGCTAGAAATATAATTTAATACCAATATGAATTTTTACTATATTTATGGGGTTCATTTACAAATCATATAGGTTATGGGGGGATGGATAGACAAGAACCTTGTGAGTCTACAATTAATTAGCAGTCAACTAAACTTTGCTTTAATAATATAAAAAATAACTCCTCAGTGTTACTCTCCATTTTTAATAAACACACTTACACGTAGCTACTTATTACTTAGATATTTTCTCCCCTGAATATAA